>NC_051163.1:24225203-24380733 GCF_013339745.2 Dermacentor silvarum
TAATGTGTTAGACTAATACAAATGTCTAGTGTTATAATTTTTCTGTGGATATTTATGTGTTAAAAGTAAGCATTAGTTATTGTTTTTCTCTCAGAAGGAAACTGTGGAGAAGCTTACAATATGCATCAGGGAGAACATCCAAGATGTCATCCACCAGGAGCTGGAGACCATATAACTAAAGTTCCTGAGGCGCTTGCGGATTTCTGCAGGAGCAGTTGACTGAGGTGAGCATTCAGAACAGCGTGCATTCACTGCCAAAATGTGGCAGTTTTTAACATGCACTTAATCGTAAAAAGTCAGACCTCACAATTACAAACTTTGCATCCAACACAACGGTACCTTCTCTATATTTAATGTTCATTATACCAGTATTAAATTCATTAAATGCTGATAGTGGCGAGAAATGTTCTGCTTATAGTTCACTTCGTTACATTGAGGTTTCACTGCACAATGCAGTTGTGCAAATTTGCATGTTACAGCATTGTGAAAATTTCGTTACATTGAAATACTATAAGTACGGGCATAAATATTTCAGCTGATTGTTGGAGAGAAGCTCATCGACTAACCGTCGACGTCGTCACGAAATTCGTATCCCAAGCACGTACCATCCTCCGCTGTACATGCCCTGCACTTGTTTGTGCAGTGAATCGCCGGTGTAGTTGCTTGCAACGCTGTGGAAACGATAGAAGGCACAGGTTTTAGAGTGGTATTTGGGACTTGTGTGACCTTGTACTAAGTACATTTTTCTAGTCAAGATAGCAGTTTGGGCAAGTTGGACGAAGTTCATGACATAAAAGCATGAAGCACCGAAAAAACAAACAAGCAATGTAAATAAACGTAAGGACTGAAGACACAGGCGCCGGCTGTCATCTCAATTTTATTGATCAAAGATCATACCTACAAGGACGTCGAATAAGGATGTATTATAGTACACTATCTCAAGGACATGTGGCAAAATGTGGGCACTTTTTTTTATTACACGACAAGGAATTTTTATGTGTCGTTGCTGTTTTGTTGGACTTGCAAAATTTGCCACATGTCTGTGAGAGTGTCCAGTAACCCACTCGTCTTCTATGTGCTTATTTGTACATTCTTGGCCAATAAAATTCTGTTGGTAGAGAGTGCCTGTGTTTGCAGTTTTTGACCAGGCTCCTATTCCCCAACTTTGCTGCTTTGTGCTGCTTTTAACGTCATAGACATTTTTCCAGCATTGCAAATTTTGGCTCAGCTCATTCATTTTCGTTGTTGCTTGGCAGTTCGATCCTCTAACGATAAAAGCAAGAATTAATGATAAAATGGACAATTAACTGAGTTGCTCGTTCATTGTGGCAAGCTGGTGCGAAAATCACTAGAAGATTATGACAAAATGAATAGATGCAAATGAAGCACCTTCATAATTATTGTGTCTATCCTTTCGTCTTCCCATTGCTGTGTATTTGTGCACCCTATAATAGCCCAGCCCATTGCCACGAAGTTGCCAAATTTCACACGTGTTTCATAATATCACACGTACCGTCGACACTCGTTACCACGGGCTGTATAATAATCTAGTGAGAATGATCCAATATTTGACAGTCTGTTCCTTCTGAAATTATGGCCATGGTATGTTGTGAAATGGTGGAACTTCACATATTCTGCTATATAAACTGAAAGTGATCGTAAAACCAATGAATACATTGAAATGAAAATAAATATATAAATGGGATTATGTGGTACTCTTGCAACCATGTAGCATGGCGCCTTGCTGTCTGCTGTTTTTTTGTACGCTAGTTGTAAAAATATGGCAGTTTCTCTGCACTAAAGCATACATATAAGCGCCCGCACACCGGCACGGCTGCGACAACGGAGGTAACCCAGCTGGCCGTCCGCCCAGCCCGAGCATGTTCGCGCCGCCGGTGACGCAAACACCAGCTACAGTGGTTGGTAGAGTAAACCATTACCTTAATTTTATCTTTTGTGATAAGCGACAACCACTGTCGAACCTATGGCACGAACAAAGATACACAACAAGTTCAACTCGGAGCCCACGTCCGGTGACCACTGCACTGCATGCGAGTTGGCTTGATCGCATCACATGCTTCATAATCTGGACACCGCGAATAGCAGACTATCTTCTTTTTTTGTGCGAATCGATGTGATGATAAATGTTTTTGAAGTGCCGTATGCTGCTGTATGGTGCCTATGTTGATGCACAGTTTCTGCTTTGCTACTGCCATTGTCCTGCACATTTGTTTTGACTTTGAATTGTTTCATAGTTGACCAGGTATAGAGTTGAGAATGGCTATATATATATATATATATATATATATATATATATATATAAAAGTCATATCTGACACAAAAATACCTATGTATATCCAGTATTTGTTTTTATCATATATTGATTACATGACACGATATTGGTGAGGAACCTTTCAGATTTACTTTGTCCTGCCATCATTTGCCGAATGTGTGAATCCTTAACATGCAGTTAAACCTCGTTATAGCAAAATTTGCATCTGACACAAAAATATTTCTTACATGCTGACATTGGCAAAAAAAAAAAAACGTTGGGCTTACATTGTAGTATCCACCAATTTGTTTCATCCACATTTGTTATATCAAGGTTTCAATTGTGTAATGAAGTTATGGAAATCAGCACTTTACTTCATTGCAAGGAAACCTTGTTAAGATCTAAATATCCTCAATTTGAGCCTAAATTGTTAAGTTTATCAACTAAGCATCGACGTCATTATGAAATTCATATTGCAGGCACAACCCCCCCCCACTTCCCATGTGCATGCAGTGTAACTGCCGCTGAAGTTGCTTGTACCACTGCGGAAACGTCAGAAGGCATAACTTTACTAACAGCATGCGGTACTTTCACCTTGCACTACCGCTACACATTACAGGATAGCAATTAATTTTGGGTGAGTTGGTCGAAGGTCATGATTAAAGAGCAGCACAAAGCACCGATGTCTGGGAAGTGTGTATAAATGAAAGGACTAAAAACACATTTTTTTCTGTTTTCTTTCTTTTCTTTTGTTGCTTTTGTTCCCTTAGGCTCTTCTGTTCTGGACTTTCTCGGATCTGTAAATGTTGCCAAATGTTTGCGATATATTGTCCAATAAGCCCACTCACCTGGTATGCTCTTTATCCAAAACGATCTTTGGCCACTAAAGCTCACTCAGTAGTCGGTGTTTGTAGTTTTGATGTTTAACTGCACTCCTACTTTATTAATGAGCTCTGGCGCTTGGTGTTGCTGTTACGTCATTGACATTTCTCCAGCCTTGCAAGTTTTGGCTTTGTTGATGTCTAATTTTCCAGGAGCTTGGCAGCTCCATCATGTTTTGATAAAGTGATTGATTGAGCGAGTTGCTGATTTATTCTAGCCAGCTGGGTGTGAAAATCAGTAAGACACGAAGATGAAGTGAATAGGCACGGTCGAAGCACTTTTCTGTCCATCCCTTAATATTACATTTTGGTGCGAATTTGCATGCTAGGTGCTCATGATAAGTCCACGTATTTGCCACAATGTTGATGAATTTAATGCATTTTTATATACACTTTGAAGCAACAATCCCTTCAATAAGCTTTAATTTGGCAGAAAACAATTTCCGTAATGTTGAGGGAAGTTACAGAAACATCCATGCAGTGCTTAAATTGAGTAAGGGCAGCCAAACAGAGCAGCTGCTTTTCATTTGCAAAGCTTACTACAAAATAACGGTTTCACATGTTACATTTACAATTTACAGATGTAAGGTTATGTTATTATTGGTGCAACTTTGTGCTTGCAGTAGGAGACGAACTATGCTTTGGTCATTGGGTCAAATTGTGCACCGTGGCCGCTGCTCGCAGAAACATGTCGCTCTGATCATTTGGTGGTAAATAGGTTTGTATCTGCAACACCTTCCATGTAATAAGTACATCATATTTTGCAACATAAAAGTATGAGACAAAAGCACAGCACAACACACTAAATCAGTTTTCGAATCCAAGTATTCTTTGAAAACTCAATTTCTGTTAGATTTGCAATCATGGGTTGATTACAGGAGAAAATGAAGTTCAAAGTTCAATTTTGTGAATTTCGCACCAATGCATCACTACTGGTGCATAATGGATTTCAAAACATTTTTTCCTGCTTGGGCCGCGTTGGCTCGGTAAAAGTTCCCGAACATTTCCATGTTCAGTCTCTGGCTCCTTATCTTCACCGATCAAAAATTGACTTGGCCCAAGCAGAGGCCGTCAAAATTCCCCCGGCGTCACGGCTAGCTAGGGCAGGAACTTCCAAGGCTTCGTCGTCCCCAATATTTATTTTTTTTAACATTTCCTGGCTTACCAGTGGCCACTTCTCGTGGTAAGAGCGGTGCTTTTGGTATTGTAGATGCGTAATTTACTAGTACAGGTGAAATGAATTTTCTCTTTAGTGTCCTTTTAAAGTTATCTTGAACTACATGACACGTTTCTATATCTTTCTTTCGCATGTGATGCACTATTTTTTGGGTCCCGATTGCGAGTAGCTAGAGAAGTGTCTGGATAGCTGCACTCTCTTCCTGTCCTCATTTGGCAACACCAACCAAAACTAGTAGAGCAAATCTTTATTCATGAATAGCTCGGTGGTTGAAATGCTCTGTTGTCAGAGACGAGGCCTTAAGCCTGAATCAGTTCATGACGCAGCCTCCATGTCACTGATGGGTAGAGAACGCAATACCACCCATGTAATCATGATATCATTGTGTGTCTGAGTACTCCAGCTGACCGGAAATAGCTCGGCTGTTAATATCAGATGTGAAGCTAACTGCAGCCGAGCAGGAGGTTATAAGGTAGGATTTCTGAAATTCCCGTAACATTGCGCTGAGGGAAACACAAAAAATTTTAAAATAGATGGTCTTTAAAATATCTAGGACCACCCTCACTACAGCCTATCTGATAGCCAGATTATGACTTTCTGTCATAAAACCCTATAATTAAATTTGTATTGACAATTTCCATCTGACGACATTTTGGATGCTGCAGAACATGCGTGACATACAGGTGACATAGACCTGCATAGGCTTGCGTGACATAGACCTATGCACAGGACGTTAAAGCACCATAAGTACACTTTTTGACGTGGTGAACGTAATAACATCCAAGTGTTCACTTTCAGGTACATTTGAGTGACACCTCAAGCTGGGATGCTCTGTTCCACAGCAGTCGATGACACTTCGGCATGAACTTCTGCAGCGCCTCAAATCTGCTCTGAAGCTTACTTGCTACTAGAATACTGCTTTTAACAAATTAAAACTATTTTACAGTGATAGTGGTTATAGGCAGACTCTCTTGGTCGTTTTGATGTTGTGACATCAAAGCATGGCTCGTGCCCATGAGGGCGATTTGCCTGACTGAAGGTGGTGAAAACTACACACAATGACATGAGAAAGGAACACTCAAAGAGGAAACGTTTTGTATCATGGGCGCAGCAGCATACTTCACAAAGAAAAAAAATGGGACCACAGTCGGCACCCCCTTGCAGCATATAATCGTCCGGCCGTTTCGGTGAATTTATGCGGAGCTGCTATAACATACTTGTGGCTGACGTGCATCAAATGAAGATGGGTTTGACGTTGACAGAATTTAACCTAGCTTATTAGGTGGAAATATGAGGAACATTTTGCAAACACAGGAGAAGCAGCGGAAGGAAAGAAAAAAAAAACACCAATTGTTTCTGTCTTGTTACATAAAGAACTGATGTCAGTAATATATAAGTTGAAGGCAGAAATACATGTGGGACACTACAGCTGTCACCTTTTCCATTGCCAATGCAGGAGGAGGTGGAATAAACTTTATTTAGAGAAATGAGCAGACGGTAAAATCGTCCGAGGTGGGCGGCGTCCCTAGTCCAGGATGCCGTGGGCCTAAGCTAATAGCTGAATCTAAAATTTCCCTTTAGCCTCTTACTGCAGCACAGTGTGGCCAGCCGGTCTACATTGGCTAACCTCCCCGTCTTTCTCTCGGAGTGCACTGCAAGAACATAACAGTCGCAGTGCCTTATACGAATTCACACTCTGGACCCACATATTTACAGTTGGAAGATTCTACCTCAGCCACTTTCCTTTTTCTTTTTTCACGGTATTACAGTAACATCTTAATGTAACAGCACGCCTGATTAGCAAACTAGTGACGCTGATAATGGACACTGCAACAAAGTAAAAGAATTGCCAGATGGTCTGTGCGTGTGACTGTCATTGTGTCCAGTGTTCTGAACTCCACATCTCGGCCACTTGACTGATGCTACAGCAAAGAATACTGTGCTTGCAGGATACTGGCCTCTTGAGCGCTCACTAAAACAATTTGCTGGTGGCATGCTCTGCAGCTTATCCATAAAGCAGCACTGTGGCAAATTATTTCAAATAAAGCCAGAAGAAGCAAAAGACAAGAAAAAAAGTTGTCTCCCACCACTTAACCAACTAGGAGCACCACCTTCAAAACGGAGACCAGCTTGGACTAGAGTCATCACTGAATCGTGTTTTCTTCTCAAAAGAAGTGGCAGAGTTGCTGCTATCGCGGGGCTATTACGTTAACGCTTCACGTTAAAGAGAAAAACATGCACCGTTTTAATAGTCGACTTTCGGTAATATTTACAGGACCAACAGAATTGATCGAGTTATCCGGCAGGCCGAATTAAAAGTAGCGGGGAGGGATGCGAACACACCACGTCCTTTGGCTGTATTTGCAACGCGTTCCCGAACCAAATGCGCACCCAGTTTTCATGATCCACTGTACAAAACAATGTGCACGTAAAAAACCTGTAGAGCTTACCTTCAGAACATGGAAATTTATTACTTCAGTTAATGCCCATAGTGGTCAAGCACAACAGCTTTTTATCGTTCTCGTCCTCCGTGGCGTCCAATCTGTTTGATATTCCGCATTTCTTGAACGACTCCACAACCATCGCGAACGAGGTAGTGGCCCCCGCCTAGACCACCGTGGCCTAGACTGCCAGTTCGTCCTGCGACGCATGCAAGGCTCCGGGAAATGCTCCGGGGCGCCGAAGGCATGTGACTTTGTCGTTATTTGCGAATAAAACTATAGAAGCTAATAAAATATGAGAGCGGCGCGTCGTTGACGCAATGATCCTGAGTGGTATACCACAGAACACCTATATAAACTGGGCACATGTGCACTATAAAAGTTGGTTCTTTATGCTGTAATCCTGAACAAAAACTTGTTTTGCCGCCTCTTTCTGATGGCAATGGCGATGACGCTGGCTCCTTTTTTGCTAACGCCACAAACGGTTTGAAGTGGTAAAAAAAGCTGCACATTAGATTAGGGCAAGAACGATAATAATTGCTTGTGATCTGGTGTTCTCGCTTCGAAATAAACCACATGTATGCGAAAATCAGCGCCGATCGTCATACTTTAAGTTGCTCCGCAGCAGACGACAACACGCACTAGCTGCCCGGTGTTGCTATGCAAATTTTCTCGTTGTATCGCTTGTGTTTCGCCTACTGCAAGGAAACAGGTGTTAAATGTTTCGCTGGATGGGCTGTGCGACCGTGCACTTTATGGTGTCGGTGTGAGCGAAGCGATCGATCTCTCAAAGTATGCGCTTGCGTTTCAGGATCGACGCATTCGCAGTGGTAGATTCGCTGTTGTTCCAACACCCCAATTAATTAAGCACATCCAGGTGAGCATTCGATCACCGGTTTGTATGACGTGCATACGTTGCCGAAAGTGTAAACAAGCATCGAACTCCATCGTGCTCAGCAGCCGTACGTCCGCTGCAGCGAGCACATGTTTCAATTTTGCAGCTAAACCATGTGCTTGCTTAATTTTCTTTGAGCTTGCACATTTTTAAACGTAGTTATATGTTTACCGGCCGGCTTGCCGTGCTCTTAATTGCCTAATACTTTTGCATATGCTGTGGTCAGATAGCTTGTGTAGATATAACATTTAGTGACATTAAAATCGGATGCCAAAAGGTGAAACTACAAGCGAAAACTAAAATTACCGATAAAAAGTTAACCTCGCGTGACTCAAACCATGCACGACGAGCAGGACCGCTACTCTGATCGACAAGACTCGTGTGTGAGGTAACGGTGCCCAATGATGGAGCATTTATGTTCAGCACGTCGCAATACTAGAGTGACCTGGAATTGTAGGTCGCTCTAGCAATACTAAATAAAGAATAAGAAAAAGCCCGTAGAACTTTGTCATGGCTTCGTTGGCTTCGTCGCACAACGAAATATCGTAGCCAAACCAGAACCGTTCGCACCGGAAGTGTGTAGGCAACCTGGCGGAATCGACCGATCAATGCGCCGGCGGAAATTACACGCGTAAGCGGACATATCCGCCTGGCGATGGGTTCAAGGCCCGGCAAGATAATTTGCATTATCTTGCGGTTGTAGAAAGTTGTAGCGAACACTTGTGGCATCTCGGGCCAGTCCGTCGTGGTCGCCGATTCCGCGTGGGACACGTGTCCACGAAGAAAAATATTCGTAACACGTGGGCGCTCGAGGGCCCCCCCATGACTACTTCGGCTGGCGCCCATCGCGCAGGTAAGCACGCACTCGAACGAATGCTACGCAGCGCCTTATCTGTGCTGCGTGCTCGTATCGCCCGCTGCCGTGCCCTGCACGTTGCGGGCTGTACCGATCTCTCGCGTCGAGATATTTCGGCCACTCGCGATACCGTTTATGTTGCCCCCTCCGGCGAGTAGAAAATTTGCCTCGGCAGAAACCACAACAGGCGAACGAACGGCCACTTGTTGCATTCAGGCTTACGTCTCTGATGCGTGGTGGGCCGCGTAAATTCAAATTGGTTCCTCTTTTGCGAAGCGAGCCGTATGTTTCGTGGTGGCTTGCGCACAGCTTTAGAAGAAAGCGTTTGCCGTTGATCGGCTTTGCTCGTCGCCGATCGGCACAAATCGCGTTCCAGCCTTACGTAACCTACCAGCGTATGCCGTGTTGTTTTCAACGTCGTTCGTGACGTTCTACTTTATTTTTTTCAGTCGTGCTTATAGAACGCGTCCTGCCTGGACGAACTAGATTTTGCGACAATTTGTTTGCCTGAACTTTGTCTTGAACTGTGAAAATTCGATGCCAGTGTACCTTATTCTGGTCGCCTGGCGTCATTACCCGGGTAAGTCGCTCTCCGTTAAACAAGCGCAGCATGCTCTCCTAACTAGCCGAAACGACAGCGTTAATCACTAATGAGTTTCTTATAAGCTCGCCAAAACGATGTGAAAATAGGGGAAAGAAGTGCGTCGTTTGGTCGTAGGGTGTGCAAAAAAAAAAAGTGGTTGCTTGAAACAAGCCCTCTTCTGTAACACACAGGAACGTTGTGCGATCACTCGTGTACTTATTTGAACACATAATGAGTTCGTCTGGGCGGTCTGCGTCTCTCGATGTTGGAAAGCTGACACCGGCGCGTGTTTGGTTGCACGTGTAACCACGGGTAATTTATAACCAAGCTAGGGGGCATCGCAGTGATTGCTGAGCTGAAGCAACAAGCGTCCAACACACGAAGGGAGAAAGAAGATAAACTTATACTCAATACTGTCCGTAATGCGGTGTTTGTGCCCTTTGGTATGTCGTGCTACGTGTGTAATACTTCAGATGATTTTTCAATGCTTGCTTCCTCATTTTCAGTGCCTTGTTAACCTCGCGCAATCTTTTTTTTTTTTTTTTTCAATATTCAGCAAGGTCTTTTATTTCAGTTTCTTGTACATGTTTCAATAAAGGTTTATTCATTTCATTGGTTGGCTGATGTTCCACTGATCTGCCACTTGGAAAAACAAAAAAAAGACAGCTATTTTGCATTGGTCTGACGCAATGTCGTCTTCCTTTTCAGCACATTAAAGTGTGCTACAGACACCTTGGCCAACCATGCTCAACGGAAGCAGCAAGTCACGCGAGACGCTCAAGGAGTTTCTCCGGAAGCGGGTCGAGTCGCACCCAGGCATCTCCATCCAGAAGCTGACTGGCCACCTGTCACAGCTTCCCGCCGAGATTCGCATGAAGTATGGTGGCAATGTTGATTCTATTCGCAGGGTGCTCGAACAGTTCCCCGATATCTTCATAATCCGCAACCACGATCAGGTGCACGTCTCGACTTCGAAGGCTTCCAGCAAACAGGCAGGAACGTCGTCGTCTGCTGGGGGTAGTGACGACGAAACCACCACGTTAACGGGTGCGAAAGGAAAAGTGTATCGGCTGTTCAAGACTTATGGTTTCATTTCCGTGCAGCATCCAATTAGCACAAGCGTCTACTTCAGCCTGCGCTCGTTTGAAAATGGACAGCATTCGAGTTTACTTTCGTCTGGCCTCCAGCTCGGTGATGGTGTTGTTCTTGATGCCGAGGTGGGTCCCAATGACTGTGAGGCAAAGTTTCGCGCTAGCCGAGTATCGCGTATTAAGGGTGGAAGCGCAGCTTCGCCGTCCGATTCGTCGTCATCACCAGCACCACAGGCTACAGTGTTTACACCGCTTGTGAACAGAATTGGTGCCATAGAGACCCTGAAAGATGAGTTTGGTTTTATCAAATTGGAAAAGGAACAGGAATGTGCATTTTTTCACGCGGCCGAAATAGAAAGGTATCTTGGGACAGCTGTGCCCGCACTGCCAGAAGTTCTGGCTGTTGGGGACAAAATTCGTTTCGATGCCGACCTCAACAAAAACACGACCGCGAGGGCCAAGTGGGTGGTGACGACCATACACAACATACAAAATGTGCCTCCGTGCAATTCTGGAAGTGAGACTGAAGGCAGTGAAATCGCTCCAGGCACCATCATCAAGCGAGACGGACTGATACAAATGGTCAAACCCGAATTTGGTTTCATCAAGTTTGGTACTAACTACCGAGACCGTGCCTTCTTTCATCTTAACAACGTAGTGATGCCTCCGCGTGACACCATCAAGAGCCTGCCCGATGTGTTTGCCATCAATGACCGAGTGCATTTTGAAGCCAAGCCGAGCCAGAAACCTTCCGAGAAGGTCAAGTGGCAAGCGACAACAGTTTGGCTGAGTGAGTTTGGGCCTAAGGAAGATGTCCTCGATTCCACTGATGAAAGCGGTAATGAGGTCTTCCTCTCAGATGATGAGTCGGACATCATGGACCTGATACAGGAGCGACTGGCTGCCGACACTGACAGTGAGACGGAGGATGAAATTTTAGGTGCTGGCTCGAGGCTACCTTGTGCTTCTTCACACACAATAGTTGACGGGCTGAAGCAGTACTTACAGGGTCCCGTTAGCCCTGATCTGTTGCCAATGTCAAAGGACCCCAAACATTTGTTCGATGACTTTCACAAGGATGACGGCTTTAGCCAGGTCCCCCAGGCAGTTGAGCCATCCATCGTCATCTTTCGAGGTGCTACTGGTTTTGTGATAAGTGTCACTGACTATAGTGCTACTGTCGAGGTCCAAGACCAAGCATGTTCCGTGGAGTCGATGAAGGTGGAGTTCCTCAGTAGTGTTTTTTACCGTGATGGGGTGCTGTGTACAAAGGGACTGTGCCAAGTGCTTGGCAAAGGAGATGCGGTGGCGCTGGATTTCATGGTGGGAAGCAACGGACCGCACGAAGAGGTGCGGTGTGACCTGGTGTGGCAAGGGTTGCGGCCCGAGGGTGTCATTCAGATGAGTGCGGAGGAGTTCTCTCGTCGGCTGAAGATCAAGGTCCTCCCCATTCGTCACCGTGGGCCCTTGTTTGACGACTTTCAGCGGGAATTGTGAGTTGGTGTGCCTTGTGTGTCTTTTGGCTGTTTCTCTAGGTGCTTTGTCTGTAGGTGGAATATCGTCACTTACTTTAGCATCACTGATGATGTAGCAATGCTTAGAGCACCTGCCACGGTGTCTCAGGGGCTATGGCTGCCGAGGACAAGGTCTGAGGTTCGATTCTCAGCCGTATTCGATGGGACTGAATGCATCAACACATGCTTGCTATGCTCCCCACACTAGTCTGTTATAGCCTAGAGGTTCTTTGTGTCGAACCCATAATTTAGTTGTTTAATGCTGAGGGCACAGATAAACTGCTTGCGGATGGTTTCACAGGCTTTAAACTGGGCACCAAGACATTTTTTAAACATATTTTTTACACATAGCTATGCGTCAGATATGCATAAATGCAATGTAGTTTCATGCTTTGAACAGGTTGTTGACAACATTGACATTTGTGCTTTGGGCGAATTGCAAAGCACAAAATAAAGACCTCAACTTTACTGTAATATGCCAAACAGCCCAGCAAGAAGCCCTTCTAGGCTAAAGTTTGTGACTGTGACAAAACTGGCTTGTGAACATCCGTTAATGTTTGCATGAATTCAGTTTGCAACTCCTAAGGTACTTACTTGTTTTGAGGCAGAAAAGTCGAAATATGTTGCCAGTAGTGCACTGTTGTAGAGTGGAAGTTGCGAGGCTGGGTTCCTTGGAACCCTTGGTTTCTGCAAATAACTCTTTTGGGGTCTGTGATCACAGGCACGTTAATTTTGCAGGTTCCCCGTGACCTCACACATTCACGCTGCAATGCCAAGGCCTGATTCATACAAGCATCATCATCCCGTCACTGAACTTGCGTTCTTCAAGAGAGAGTGTTTCTTTGCTAGTTTCTCCTCAGAAACGCTGTATTGACAACACTAGCTTACGCTCTGGATGTCGTCGGCGTCCAATTTTTGAGGGGAAACGTTGAGGAAATGCTCTCTCTCCTTTCAGACGCCGGTGCTGTAATGAGACGAGGTGTATGATGTCTATGGGGACCAGGTCTAAGAGACGACTTGCGCCCACTCTGCATTGCCTTCTGCAGACATGGGGAGAAACTGCACAGGTTGCACACAGGTGCACAGATTTTAATTTACGCTTGGTCCTCATGAGTGACATAGACTGAAATTTGTGCACATGTGTGCGACATATGCAGTTTGCTGCACATCCGCGTGCGTGCGGAAGGTCGTGCGGATTGAGCTTAAGTCGCCCCTAAGGTCGGGCACTAGCTGTAACCTTTGCACAAACACGCCTACTCTGTTTAAGCCCACTTGCAATACTCCCTCTTTGAGCCAACCCTCACTTATTTGAGAGCTTCTTGTCACAAAAGAAAAAAAGAAAAAAAAAATATTTTGCAGGGGAGCCCACAAAGCACCACTCACTTACAGCAACCTGGTTGCTGCACCAGTTTGCTGCACCAGAGCGAACAGTGGCATAGCAGTGTCACAACTACTTAACTTGTGAACAAATGGACAGATTTCACTGAGTTCAGAGCGCATGTGCTGCAGCCCTGCTGGTGCCATGATGACACTAAGTAGTCCGTCCTCCCCGCTTGCCCGCTGTACTTGTGGGCAAGGCAACGCTAGAGAGGAATGCCATGGGCAGTGCCATTGGGGATTTTTGCAGTGAACATTGAAGGGAAAGCAAGTGTCTCGTCAACCCGACTTCTATTGTAGAATCCTTTTTATTATTTCCTCCCGGCCTTTTGATCTTGAGGCCTAAGTGGGTTTATCATGGTGCAAACACAACACGGTTCATACTAGAGTTGCTGTATGAGGCTCCCGTAGGGAGCCAGAGTTGCATGTATGTTTTCCATGTGCCTCTTGTGCTGCCATTCGCCGAGCGTTGTCACCTGTTCAGAAAGCAGCCGTACAGTGTGGGGAAGCTGCCACTAGGACACATACAAAGTTGGAATGCCAGCAGCACCACAGTTCGGCGCTTTCCTTGATGCCAACTTCCAGATGACCGCTTCCAAAATTAGTGTATTGTTTTTCTTTTTCTCTGCAAAAATTGCATGATAAACAGCTGTTTTTCTTCATATCTTGAACTTGTTCAGGGCTGTTGATTGGTACGTGTTTCGACAGATGGCGCTACCACGCTGTGCACCATGAAGGATCCAACACTAGGCGATATCTCTGCACATGCAACGGGATATTTCTATTCGTTCAGAAGAAATGGACTGACTGCCTCAGCTCATACGTGTTAAGTTCTTAATAAAATGCTCCTCGAGTGCTCCCAGATAAGGTGGGTAGACCACAAGAGTAGCGCAGGTCGACCATGATCGTTGTTGCGTCGACTTTGGCCTCCTGTGATTGTGACATGTGGCTTTCCCTTACCACCTTGGTTCATTTTAGCACAAGATTGCAGACCTTCGTGCAACTCTGCTCCCATAGGGAGCATGTAGAGTAGCTTTACTTCATGTCATAATTGCCCTTCAGCCAGCCCGCTGAGGTCTGGCAACATGCTGAGGGGACTGGAAAAGCCTGTGGAGAGGAGTGCAGGATTGTTTTATGTGTGGTTTCCGTGTGCAGCGTAGCCCTATCATTTTTGCGAAAGGTGATTGTAACAGTACGCTGTATGCAATGTGCGTGTTCATTTAAAATATGTAAAAAAAAAAAATGTCGGGGGCACAGAACTGCATAACGGCAGCAGCAGCCTGGGCATTACCTCTGAGATTTCGCGGTGCCTGTGGCGATCTGAGAATCTCGGAGGCCATGTTCTGGGGTTTGTGTCACATCTAAGCACCAGATGCCCACATTGTCAGTGTAGGTACTATTTTAAAGCTTGTTAATAAGAAAATGAGACAATTGACAGCCCCTTAGCTTTGCCGAGATTGCTTCAATGGTATAGATATTACTCGTTCTATAACTAATGCAGTAAAGGTGAAATTTCGTTGTAGTTGGCCTTTAAGCACCAAATTCAGCGGAGTTTTACAGCTAAGTTCGTGTGACAAGAAATGTTAGCAAGCTGAGTCTGCATATTCTCATTGCCTGGCGACATGCAGTGAGGAAGGGTATTAGTGGTCTGGTGAACAGTGAATGGGATTCTTGGTGAAGCCATCGTAGGGGGGGGGCATAAATAAAACAGACACAAGAAAGACAAGACAGAACACCACTTTTTAATCTGTTTTATTTGTGCTAGAATAGCTTCGCAGAAAGAATCGACCAACTAGCTTATGAGCAAGTTATCTTGTATGAGTGTGATCGTCAGGGGGAGGGGTGGGGGGGGGCTGGTTGACAAGACATAATTAATGCACTCTGACAAAAAAAAAAAAAACCTTGCATTATATTCATGCATCCAATGTTTAATCTGAACACCATTGATAACCTTGAATGGTTGTTTCGAGGGGGCATAAAATTATGGCCTTGTAGCGAGTGCAATTTTCTGTTTCTTTAAGCAATTTGTTACAAGTAGGATTTATGGTGTAGTTTTGTATAACAGACTGTGTTCGCCCTGTTGCTCAGTGGCTGTGGTGTTCTGACGAGTAGGAGGTCGTGCGTTTGACTCTTAGATGTATTGGGATTGGGTGGGAATGCCAAAGTGGCTCGTGTACAGTGTTTTAAGCACACGATGAAGAAGCCCCGTATGGTTGAAGTTAACCTGGAGCCCTCTGCTATAGTCATACCAGCCAACTCTCACAAATCTTGCACAAAGTTTGCAAGTTCAGACTTGTTCTAAAATTTTTTTCAAATGTTTCAAGTTTTTACAAAGAATAAATCCTGTTCACGAAAAACTTTTGCTCGTTGGTCCCCAACCATACCCTTGGAAGTCCTGTGATGGGGAAGGGCACAAGAGGGGTAGCTTCTTCGGGCGAGCTTATTAAAACAAAAGTTTTAAGCAGGCGAAATCGGTATTATCACTAACAGCAAAGTCGCTGAAAAAGTCACTGATCTACAAAACGGTACATTGCCTGCTAGTTTTGTGCATGGTGCCCCTAAAGGTAAATCATTGACAGAGTGCATACGTATCCTGCAAATTGTGTGCTCTCGGGACATAGTTTAAAGAGAAGCGTGCTATCTGCCCTGTCTTGTAAACTGTCCTGTCCGGATTTCAGTAATAACACGGAGGGAGGCTGCCTAGTTCAATTCTTATCTAGGTGCATGAAACTGTACCTTGTGTAAGTCTGCCCTGAAGCATTGTTTGTGGCACAAAGGATCAATATTTCAGTATCGCTTCTGCTGCTTTATTGCAGATGATAAACTGTCTTAATGACTGCAATGTCTTCTGTCCGAATAGGCAGGAGGCGGGCCACCACGTATCGGCGCACCCAAGTGTATCGGACATCAACTCACGCCGGCGAAGAAGTCACCACAGTCCGCCATCTTTTGCACCGACGTCCAGCGAAGCATCGCCGTCATCACCATCGGGGAGCATTCACGGGGACCATGCTATGCCTAATGGCATCTGTGGTGAGCTCAACAAAATTTAGCCCTCAACCATCTGTAGTGAAGTACGGATACTCTGTCATTGCCGCAGGTGGCGTAGAGGCTGCGCTGTGGCGTTGTCCGGCATGTAGTTGCATGCTCGATTTCTCGTGATGAAGGCTGCATTCTAGTGGGGGCGGAATCCAAATGAAGCTGCGGTTGAGGTGTGTGCATTTCAGAGTTCTCAGATCTGGCTTTTGCGTCCGCAGCTGGAATGGACTATGATAGTCTTGAATGTTATAGTCCATCCTGTTCACTTTAGTTGTGGAATCAGGTGCAGGTTTTGGCTAGCTCGTTGGACATATTTTAGACTAACAGCTCGAATGTAAAACTTGACACCAGAGAAGAGAAGGGACAAATACGCCGCTGACTTTCAACTCGTCTTTTAAACTTGACACGGCGGAAGTGGCATAACGCAGCATGCGTATCGTGTTGAAATTTTGCTGCTTTCCTGCAGATTTGTTCGCATAGCGTCTTATTTTTTCATTTTTAATGCTTAGTACTTTTTAATTGTGACATTTTTTTTTCTCAGTCGATAGTATAAAAAGGATCTATTTTGAAAAGAATAAACCAGTTGAAAGTGAGCACCATGTTTGTCTCTTCTCTTTTCTTTGATGTCCAGGTTTTCTGCCAGGGCATTGTTAGTCTGAATAAAGTCGTGAAACATTACCTTTCTATTCTCTGTATTTATGTCCACATGACATGCACATTCATTGACTGGTTGGCAGCCCAATTGGTGTGCACAAAATGGTTCTCTTATGGTTTTTAATATCTAATGATTAGGGCTGAGTGTCCTTGTCACAAGGCTGAGTAACAAATTACCTGTCTTCAAATAATTGCAGTTGGAAATCCTCTGGCAACCAGCGCACTCTTTTCCAACGACATAAGCGTAAGTACTAAATATTGATTTAAACCTTCCCAGCGCTTAGTTGCGATCCTTTTCTGGTACATCTTGGTAGAGGTACCCTTGCCTACAAACCGAGTCAGTGAACTTTTGGTGAACTTTTGGCATGCTAGTGAAAGTGCGAACGGTGGTCTGCTTGTATCAGTGGCCTACGGGCTTAGTGGTTATAGTGCTCTGCTTGCGAGCTGAAAGTCGCGGGTTTGTTTATTGGCCGCCACACTGGCCACAGCCACATTCGATCCGGGGCAAGTGCAATAAAATGCATGTGTACTCAGGTTAGGCATGTGTAAGAACTACAAATGGTTGTAGCTCCAAATTCGCTTGTAGCTCCCCACTATGATGTCTATCGTAGCTAGTGTATTGCTTTGGGATGATGCACCCTATAATTTGGTAGGATTTGTGACGAACAGTCTTCCGTCATTTGCTGGGCCATCTGTTCCTTGTGTACAAAGAAAGTGCCAACATTTCACCTTAGGAAAACAAGTTCACCGATGATTATGATACTCCCTAATGCGAAATTTGAACCCAGCTGTATACGTGTTTTCATTTCGCGATATATTCGCTGGCGCGGACAATCTGTCTCGTGTGGCACATTGCAAACATAGCTAAGTGTGGCATGACTGCCTCACTTATTGGGAGATCGCGAGAGGAAGCATGTTGGTGACGCGTGGGCATGATTCACAGCAGCTGCCGCAGACAACCTCCGCTCATGCAGCGCTTTGTTTCCATACACACGACGTGCGCTACTTTGGCGCCATCTTGTAGCCATTGTCGCCGCAAAGCCCCTTGTGCGCGGCACTAAGCTTTTCTTCTCACAGTTTTGCCATACCCTCCTCCTAGTGCTCTCTTCGCTCTCGTGGCTTTTTTTCATCCCCAGCTGCGCTCCGCGTTCGCTCTGATCTTTCACTGTGCTCGTTCACTCGGTTACGAGGTTGGACGCCGACGCTCGCATAAGAGCTGCACTCTAAAAGCAGGAAAGGCTGCCCTTACTGGTGCTGGAGGATCCGAACTGAGCGTTTCTTTTATGATAAACATGCATTGTGCTTTGGCATGCAATTCTGCAGTCTGACACTGAAGTTTTCTTTCTACCTCGTTCTGTCCCCTTTCCATTTCCTCTTTGCTCGAGTATTCTTTTTTTAAATTTATTTATTGAGTACCTGCTTCGCCATTCAGGCCTTACAGCAGGGAGGGTACAACTCACATAAACAAACACGCAAAATTACATTCATAAAGCATGGAAGAAATCATCATTTGAACAAATACAGACAGTGTCAGGTGGTAGAGTATTGCAGTCCCGTTGCAGTCTTTGACTTTGGGGCCCTCGTCTGTATATTATCTGTAACCCATTCACTGTATTTCTAGAATAATAAACTAAAACTGAAAAAGAAAGAGTAGCGGAAAGCGTCACTCTTAAAAGCAATCTCACATATTTTTAATTTGTGATCTCGCTTTTTAGAAGCATATGTGGGTGGCTGAAAATGCAATTCCCTAGCTATCCCCGTTTTAGAGTAGTATATGTTAGTGAAGAAATTTTAATCTGAGACTTCGACGACGGTGTTCAAGGAGATGCCAATTTAATGCTATTTTTGCTTTCTGTCTTGCAAATTGCAAGCATCCTGTCATAATTTCCAAGGACAAACCGAACTGCCCTGTTCTGCACTTTTTCTAGTTTATCTACAAGTTCTGTACTTGTACTATATGGATCCCAGGAAACACACGCATACTCCAGTGTACTGCGGACATGTGTGAAGTACAGCTGCTCCCCAAGTTTCTGTGGCAGACTACTAAAGTTGCATTTCAAAAAACCCAATGCTCCAGCAGCCTTGTTGCTAACATGAGTAACATGTCTGTTCCACCTTAGATCAGCAGTAAAAAATACACCTATTTATATTCTGTCACTTGTGAAAGAGTAGCATTATTTGTAGTGTATTGATTGTTGTTGTATGAGGGCTTCCTGGTAAAGGTGATGTGGACACTTTTTTTCACATTCAGCGACACTTTCCATTTTTCACACCATGTGGCAATCAAATGCAAATCGTGTTGTATTGCTTGTTAGTTAGATTCGCTGTTGATGACCCTATATACTATACCATACCTGCCAACTCTTCCGAATTTTCCGTAAAATGTACGAATTTGGACCCGTCTGACGGTTTTACGAATGTCGGCTCAATTTTTACGGAAAAGTGGTTATATTCGCGAAATTATTTTTTAAAATTCCTATTAAAGTCACACCGTTGCTGGTGGGCGGGGGCGCCACTTACATAGGGGTGCATAGAGATGGGGGTGTGCGCCGTAACCTGTATTGTCTGCAGAGTAAGGACATTTTTCACTCTGTGACGTTGCCTTCGTCATCAGGTCGTCGGACGTCACTGGTTGTCGTTACGTCGCCGTCGTCCCCAGAGACGACGGCGATTTCAGGTGGATGCGGCAGGCACAGTTTCTATATCAGAGGCTGTGGCTTGTCGTCTCGCCTGTCACCTTCGCGAGGCTTTTTTCTCGAGTATGACCTGTTTTGTGGGCCTCACTTTTTTTTTGTGTGATGTGCTGCTGCATCGGGCGCAGTGCGACTCCGGTACTCCGGTGTTTCGTAGCCGTAGCGCCTATAAAGTGTGATGGCGTGCTCAAAGCCTCGTCAGTACTAGACTCCATCAGTACTTCCAAGTGTGTTTGTGAAGTCGTACTCCTCGGCAGAATTCCCGTGCTCCCCCCCCCCAGGTCAGGAGTTTACGAATTTGAAAGTCTTGAGGGTGGCAGGTATGCTATACAGTCATCTGCAAACATTCGAAATGATGATGTAATGCCCTAAGTGATGTCATTAATGAACAACAAAAATAAAAGTAAACCTTAAACTGATCCCTGGGGTACGTCAGAAGTCACAGAAACATATTCAGAGGAACATCCGTTGGGAGCCACAGACGTCTGTCTTGAGCGAAGATACTCAGCAATCCATGCGATAACTTTGTCATCAAATGTGTAACGTCAAAGTTCAGCGATCAGTTGACTATGCGTAACGACGTCAAAAGCTTTATTGAAATCCAGAAATATACAGTCAACGATTTGTTTCTTGTCGACTGCTGAGACTAGCTTATGAGTGAATGCAACCAATTGTGTCGCACACGAAAAACCCTGCCGAAACCCATGGTGACTAGGATGAAGAAGGTTATTGTTATCAAGATGAGACGTGATACAGCCATAAATTGCTGTCTTACCGGAAAATCCACACTATTAGCCCCACTAATGTTTGAGTAGAATGAAATACTGATCAAAAGTAATTAACAAAAATTTTGACCTTACTTGAGTCATCATTAACAATTCTGTCGGACCAGTGCAAGGGTGGAACAGAAGTGTCATCCTTACCGTTTCTCTTAACATATTTCCAAAATTCCTTAGGATCGTCCACTAACCTCTGCCCCAAGTTCGCAAAGTATCTGCGTTTAGCAGTTCCAGCGAGCTCCCTAAAGCTACATTTCAACTCAACTAAATGTACGTGATGATTATCCGATTTCTTAGTTTTATTCTGCTGATAGATTTTTCTAATGTTTCGTAATAATGAACGGAGTCGATGGTGAAACCATGGTTTATCTTTTGCACGTTTGGAACCATGTGAACACCCTGCAGTTGATAATAAACATTGGTTTTTGCCTGTGTCATTCCAAGGCGTGTACGTACATTTTGTTCCACGGCTATGTGACAAGTGCATTTACATAATTTACAGGAGTTAATTTGAATACAGTCAATGGCAGACTTCCCTTTCACACCTTACGTCGTCTTCTGACTGGGTTCAGTGTCTTTGCATGCTGGCGATTAACTTCTTAATGAGCTCTTTCTAAAGAGAAAGAAATTATTCAAAAATGTTGGTGAGTCAGGCTAACATGAAGGGAACTAGCTTGGAATGCTATGAAAAGAGACCATCTCAATATTGAAAGCTATTTGTTGCTTTGCTACTCCCCAATGTATTGTCACATGGTGGTGACAGTATGCAGGCAAGACATGGACTCAAAAGCAGGCTGGCATTTAAGACCTTTCTGGATGTTGTCACAGCACTTTTAGGACATGGTACAGTATAGACCACTTATAACGTCACCGTTTATAGTGCAGGACCGAATATAGTACGGTCTTTTCAGACTCCCGTTCATTTTCCCATAGCACTCCATGTATACGCACACCGCTTACAGTGCAGCCGCGTGAGACGAAATACCGATTATAATGCGGCTTCCGCGGGCAAATCTCGCCGACAAGGGCGTCAGCGAGCACGCTTCTCAACAAGGTGCGTGCTCTCAGCCGGCGTGTGCATTATTCAATGCAATCAAACTCTCGTTAATTCGGACTTATTTGGCCGCACGTCGATTAATTCGGACTACTTTTGGAGCTCGAGAAGCACCGTAAATTTGCGACGCAAAAGAGCAAGAACGGCGCTAGCGTCCAACTGAAACGAAGCGGCGGAGTCCACATCACCACAGCCATCAGTTGAAAACGTACGTGAATGACAGCAACGCCGGAATGCTTCTAACATATTTGTGTCTTTAAAGCCTGTATTCTTGCGTTTACCACTGCGCATAACACCGCGTTGGCCGCGGGCTTTCGTAACTGCGTAGTCGTCATCCACGATCGCATAGATGGCAACCGCGGTTTCGACTGTAGGTGTTGCTAATCGAGAATGGTAGTTAATTGGTCCAGACTCGGAGCGTGCGTCGGGCGCGTGCCTTCTGCACCGCAAAGTCGCCGCTCATAATTGCGTCAATATTAGACACGGTTTTTTCTGCAGCGGTTGCGGCAAACAATTCGTTTTGACTCAGTGCAAAGCTGTCGAGCTTGAAGAGCACCGGCTACATCGCGATTATGTTTTCGCCAGAAAATGTAATTGCGATGTGCGCGCGATAGTACAAGCTTGTCTACATTGTTGGTCTACACGTTTTGCATACGTGCAGGGCTTGAAAATCGTTGTTTTGGTTATAGTGCGGTACCGCTTATAGTGCAGATATTCGCGACTCCGGCGACTTACGTTATAAGCGGTCTACACTGTACATCCATGGTGACAAATTTTCAGTTTCTTGCTGCCAATAACTATTTAATTTATGTGTCAGTGCCAAGACATTACGGGATGGAGCAGGTAGTACGTAAAACAAAACACATTTTAGCAGTCTGGTAGGGTTACATTAATTTAAGGGGAGATGCGGGGCTGAAATCGTGATTCTCGCCAGAAACAAGAGTTTTCTAATTTTATTTATTTTGGATTCCTAGACATATAGGGAAGCTCTTCACCAAGTTTTGTTGCAGTCTGCTTCGTAGAAAAGAAGAAAATGAATTTTATTCTCGTAATGGTGGCGCGCTCCCATGAACGTTGTATTCAAGACGCTGCCACAGACCAGGCAAGAAACTAAACATTGAGTGAATGCCTGCATTAGAAAGTTTGTTTTTCCTGCATTTTAATTATGATGGACTTTCCATCGAGAGCACAGCAGATCGCAAAGTAAAAAAAAAAGGGAAGGCATAATTCTAGCTGTGGCGCCTGTCACCAACCCCGTGGACGAGGCGCAGACGCCGGACCAAATTCCAAAGCCGACTTATCAGCTTCCGAAAATAATCCCACGAAAGCAAGGACAATTAAGAATGGGCCCTCTGGTGTGCCAGCGAATGCCGGTTGCTGTCCAAAGACCGAGTCAGAGCCCAGAGTTGTCAAATCACAACAAAATATATTCTTTACACAAGGCAGTTGCACACACACTTGCACACTTAGGCTAGACACAACACAATACAAATCAGATGGGTATTATTAACGACAAGCACTAAGAGTCCAACACGTAAAGTACAAAATAAATAGGAACACTAAGTGGCCAATTGTATTCACCGTGCTGGTTGGTCTTGGAGTCGGACGATCTGGGCGTAGCTCGGGCAAATCTCGAAGAAAGAACTTCTTCCGGAAATGCAGACGCTCGATGAACTCGTCGACTAGCTTGCAGGGGAATCCCCTTCTTCCGCAGACGCTCGGTCCTTCACGTTACATAACTTCACCGATGCGGACTGAACTCCTGAACTCCCCTGAATGATTCTCGCACGGCGGTTATATAACTTCCACAGGCGTTCTCGAACATTCCTATTGGAGTCGTGATCTCGTAGCATGTCCAAAGCTTAGGAACCATCGAGTCTTTTCTCGTACCTTCGAAGCGTTGTAAAGGGGGGGGGGGGTGATGACTCATGCTGTTGGCGCGCGCTCATGCTGTAGTTATCTCTCGACTCGCCGGGTGAGAAGATGTCTCGGCACGCGCATGTGCTCTCTCTCTCTGGTTAATGTCGCTTCATCGAGGCTCTTCTAGACGTTTCGGCGCCGTTGTTCGCGTTGCTGTTTGAGGCATATGTGCTCTCCCCCTCTGTTGAAGTTGTCGCGGGGCCGGCGTGTTCTTTCGCTGGCTTGCGTGACACCCGGCGCATGCTTGGATTAAGCGCTCTTTTGTGACAGTGCCCTTGTCTATGAGTGCAGACAAGGACGCTGAACTGCTCCATAGCTGAAAAAAGGCACAGATGACTTGAAGCAATTGCCACGGAGCAGGTTCAAATTGAAGAGGAGGGTCAAACTTATGGAGTAGGGCCCTTTGAATAATTATTTTTGGTCTTTAGATAAAATTGCGTGGTCTGAAATCTTCGAGCTTTTTTTTTTTTTTTTTTTTCAGGTTGCACTTTTTGGCCGAACAAAACCTTTAGGAAAACTATTATTTCCAAATTGTTTCGCTAAAATCTGCTTTCAAGGTGGTTTCTAGACTGAAATTTTGTCAGGAACAAGATGAGGTACATTTTAGATCCCTAAATATTTTCCAACACAAAAAATTGTCAGATGTCTGACATATGACAACAAAAAAAATTCACATTTTTAGAGTGGTGATAGTTTTACAGAAATGACATAAAAAATACGCGACTGGCCTTATCCTGCACTATAAACCGTCTTAAACCATCTAGAAGGTATCTAATCACAAACAATTAGTATAGCTTCATTATTTTTGAAGTGATAGTTTTCGCTAAGCTGACACATGTGATTGCTCAATATGACAGCTGTAAGCTTTTTCTGTTCGTGCTGGGGTGCTGAAATCTAGAACATATTCTAATGACAAGAAGATATATACCATTCCTGAAATCTTTATCAAAATTGGTGCAGCAGTTCAAAAGTTGACTCTTCAGCCTAGCACCCCTTAAGTGGGGATGTGGGTTCTTGGCCGTGGCCACTCTGACATCTGGGTGTTCCAAGAGTGCGCACCAGAGGTCGGCCCGCACCGCATGCCACGGGCAGTAGGTCTCCCAGCAGCTGGCAAGAGTTAACCCTTTCAGGGTCAATGCCGTACATGTACGTCCTCCGCGAACACCTTCAAAATGGTCAATGACAAACATGTACGTTATCACTTGTACATTTAAAAAGCGCGCCTCTTTCAATCATTTCTTTCGCTTGGCGTGTGCTGCCACTCGACAAAAACACATGGAATTTTTTACTTGCGCCAATGCCTCTCCGTTTTCTTCTTTTTTTATGGCAACGGCGCATCAGCTATCGCTTGTGCATCCGGGCACGCGCGCGCGCGGCACCAGCGGCAAGTTACAGGTTTTCTCCTGCGACTGATCCCGCTTGTTGCATGCGCTAAACTGATGGCTATCTGGTTTCAAATCTATCAAAGGGTGACCGCTTGTTACTCGATCGTTTATCAGCCCATCGCAGCGCGATTACACCTGTTCCCAGGCAGGTGCGTATATACACAAACGATGCTGCCGTTCTTGCGTTTCCTTTTTTGGAGACCACAAAAGCTCTATCGCACCTTCTTGGCGATAAGACGAAGGCTTCTCACTTGTTTCGGTTTCCGGACCTGCGCACAACCATTTTTCAGTGCGCTTATCTTCTTATTCATGAATAAACATTGTGTATTTTACAACACAAACGATTTTTTCCTTACTTTACTGTCACTGTAAAAAAATTTGCGACCATATTTTTTCGAAATAGGTTCTTTCGGAGAATTTAAATCAGCAATAAAAAAAATCGACCCTGGGGGGTCACATTTGGCAAAAAAATTCGACCCTAAAAGGGTTAATAAGGGCTTTATTCAATGCATTGACATTGATGCTAGAAGCGGTGGAAGTGAGAATAATGTGATTCCAGTTCATGCTTGTTGAGGGAAGGGAAGAATTGAAATGAAGACTACTAGTGTGGCAGTGTGGGGGCACCCCAGCCTCGAACTGATGAGTGTCTGGAAGAAATGTGCAATGGTGACAGCAAAGGAGAACCGCCTAAAGTAGGATTGTGTGATAGATTTGATTAACGAGAGAGTTGTAAGATCTTATGGCAAGGTCACAGGCTAGGTGAATTCGAAGTTATATTTCATTGAAGTGGCATTTGCTGTGTGCGAGTACAGTTGAACCTCGATATAATGAATTATTGGAATGTTTCTCACTAATATCAGTGTAAGCAATATACGCTAAACGAATATCGCATATGACGAAGATGTTTCGTGTCAGATGCAACTTTGGTATAATGGGGTTCGACTGTTGTTAGATCAAATAAAACACATTGCATGGTTGTCAGTGGCTTCGATGGCAAGGATTCCAAAATGCACGTCAGGATCCGAAATCGATGGTGCACATTCAAGTTGAGACATTACTAACGTTTCATAAAGCCAAACTTTCTATTCTGCTTTGCCAGAACATAACCATATTTGCAGAAACGAAGCGAGAAAATGTGATCTGCATGGCTTTGTGTTGGCTCCCTTGTTTCGTCGAGTTTGTTTCATGGCCTTACGATTAGTGGTGTCTGTCAGCGCAGTATCTGTCGCGGTACAGTAGCTCAGTGGCTGACCTGCCACGGTGGCTTAGCGGCTATGGTGTTGCGCAGCTAAGCACGAGGTCGTAGGGATGAAATCCTGGCCGTATTTCGGATTTCATTGGGGGCAAAATGCAAGAACGCCCGTGTCCCGTGCATTGGGGCCACGTTACATAACCTCAGGTGGTCGAACTTGATCTGGAGTCCCCCACTAATGCGTGCCTCATAATCAGTCGTGGTTTTAGCACGTAAAACCCCAGAATTTATTTTATTAGCTAAGTGGCTAAGGCATTCTGCTGCTGACGACAACACCCCGAGTACAATTTGTAGCCGTGGTGATGGCATTTTGATGGGCTAAATTCAAAAACGCTTGTGTACTTATATATTTAGGTGTGCATTAAAGAACCTTGGGGGCTAAAATCAGTCCGGACCTCTCTTTCTAGGACATCCTTCATAACCCACTTATACAGTTTTAGGACATTAAGCCCTACCATTTTTTTTTTTTTTTTGATGCTCTAGAAACCACAATGTAAGAAAAGCAAGGTGGCAAAATACTGCACTTGTAATACTCCTGATAGTAAGCCACAATGTTTTTGTTTCCATCGTGGCCTGTCATTGTGCTTTTTTGCCATTCACTGTGTAAGCACTTTGTGTACGCGACGTAATGAAGACCCGTCTTTCTGTTTTTTGCTTTTTCTTATTTTAGGAAAGTGTGCTTCGTCGTGTTGCCAGAATCATGGCAGAAGAACTTCATGCGCTGCAGCAACAGGACCGGTTGGCGAAGGGTGCGGTTCGGGACGTGGGCACGCAGACTTCAGAACGAAGTGTTCGTTGAGTTCCGTGAGAAGACTCTAACACGAGAAGGACTTTAAAACAAGATGACAACGGTGCTCTCCCGAGTGCTTGACGAGCGTGGACATTACTGTCGTCACATTGTGCCTTGAAAAGGGGGAAAAGGATTTTTGTAGTTGCCATGGTTAGTTGTGCCTTGGGGGAATTTTGTGGTGTGACATAGAAACAGGAGGAACCTGGTTCCATGGGCCTGCTTCCTTTTCTTTTTCTTCTGTTTCACTCCTGATGTAGTTATCCCGGTCATGCCCTTTTTTTTTTTTTTGCCTGCTAACAATTCTACGAGAGCTAGTACTCTGTCACTGATAAGATCGTTGTTTTTGAATGATTGGCTGCCTTCAGTGTTGGAGCTGCAACTGTTCATGAAACCGCTAAAATTAGTGTGTTCCACGTGAAGTTGCACGGTTTGATGTGGACGTGCATGTTGTTTTCGAGTGTGCATGGAGGGTTAGAGGGAGTGGGGCAGTTTTCAAGATAGACAGCCCTTGCGGTTTCAATCGTGTGCAAGCAGTGAATCATATAATTAGAGTGTTTCCTGTGAAGTAGTTCTCTGCTCTGTACTAAAAGCATGTGTTACTCAATAATCACCGTCGGGGTAATTGCAAATGAATTCTTCATCAAATGCGTGAACTTAATTGCAGCTTTTTTGGCTGCTGTGTCAACAGAGATGAGGATATTGTCCGCGGGATTTGCTAGCATCGTGATTGGAACTGCACATAAGCTGTTAATGGGAGGCGGCAAATTATGGACAGCACAGTGCACATGAAGTTGGGCAGAGAAGCACATAGCTTGCGATATTAATTGCTTTTTTTTTTTTTCATTGCAGATAAATTCTTTATCAAATGAATGAAATAAGTGTATGTCATAAAGGGTATTAGGGTTTGAGGTCGTGTCAGGCAGCTTAAGGGTGTAGTTTACTTTATTGGCTGCTTTGGCATTTCAAGTAAATGACTGTAGGAGTTAGAGGAATGAATACATTTTACATGAACTATTTCTGCGCCGAACATGCACAAGGTTGTATTTCAAGATACTGGCTGTCCTTGGTGTCAAAATTTAGATAAATGGGAAAGATGAAGTAGGAAAAAGGATGAAATCGGAAAAAATTAATCAGCATATTTCAGTGTGATGTAGATAGGCGAATATGTCACAAGTTCGTCAGCTCTCGGTGCTTTCGTTTATAAATATACTGTTAATAAGACGAGTGAAATGTTCGCTGCAGTTTGCAGTGAAAATTTGCTCTCTTATGTGCACATGAACCCGCAGTGACAATATTGGTTTCCATTCATGATGGAATTGCAAGCAGGTAAAATCGGTATCAATAATATGTATAAGCGTATCTTATGTGAAGTAATACTGTGCTAAATGTAACCGAGCACGTAGTTTACAGTAGTACCTGTCATCTGTATAGCAGTAATAGTGAGTCACTTATGGAATTATTAAAATTTGGCTGCTAATGGTGTAATAGAACGCAAGTTTCTAAGGGTTCTATGGTCACTGTCCTTTCTGCCCAGCCTTTTGTCTAACACTGTTTGCAGCCTGCATCAAACTAATTAACTCAACAATGCGTTTTGAGCGTTCGACGAAATTACTCGGTATATTTAATTTCCTGTAAAGTTATAATCTGCTGAACAGTATTAAGCACGTAGTTGACAAAATAGTGGCTGCTATCTGTGTGGTAAAATTACTAATGAACTGCCTATGCAATTATTAAAATTGGCCTGCAAATGATGTTCGAGAACGTGCAAGTTTTAAAAGGTTCTTTGTTGTCCGGTCTGTTCCCTTGCATCATTTGCACTTTCTGCCAAACTTGATAGCTCAGCAGTTCATTTTGACGAAATTAGTTGGCATTACTCAGCATATTTCTTTTTCTTTTGTTGTGAAGTCATACTCTGCTGAACAATAGTGAGCGCATAGTTTTTGATGCTGGCTATCACCAGTGATGAAGTTGCAAGCTTACCGTGAATGAATTGAGTGACGTTGATCGACGTGGAAGCAGGCGTGCGTGGAACCATGTTCCATCCTGTTCATCCTTTTTTTTTTTGGTACTCACTTGTAGATTTTATTCGTGATAGCAGTCTAGCTGGCAGGCGGTCAGGCCTTTGGTGTGCTTGTTAAACACACTCCATGGCAATGCTCCCCACTCCGTGTGCCAAAACGGGAATCGATGAGGAGGGAATTGACAGTTTTGCAGGCCAGAATGTTGAGTCGTAATTCCCAAATGTGCTTTCACACAACGCCAAGATTTTATTGTTTTTGTTTCCTTTTTCTACAAGGGGTGTTGTTATAGGCTTGCGACGTATATGGATTTTTTTGCTCTACATTAATTTCAGATTTGTACAGACTTCTACATTGTACAACTTTTGTTGTCGTCTTTTTTTTCCAGAATGAATTTCCAAAGTGCTCAAGATTGTAAGGTTCCAATGTCTGCATGTTTTTTTTTTAAGCGTTGACATGTGTTGTCTTATATGACATTTGAACTGTTGTGTGTTAAATAAAGATGAAACCTTCATGTCGCCATAGATTTACGGTGTTCAAGTGGCATTAGGATCGATGCCATAGGCACTCGCTAATATGCATACTCGCATCTACACACACTTGCTGGCACTTACTCATGTCTGCTCGCACTTAGTGTGCTATTGAAGGACTTTGCTTACGATGCAGTAAAACTTTAACTTGTGCGAGTTGTTTCATACTTGGATAAAAATGCAGCACGACTCAGACAAGAAGAAACACAAGGCTACATCAGCGCTTGTGATGTAGCTTTGTGTTTCGTCTTGTCTCAGTCGTGCTGTGTTTTTATCCAAGCCTGCTTATGAGTACCCACTCACGTTCATACTTCACTTCCACTCAAGCTCACCACACTCACTCGTGTCTACTCACGCTCAACTGGCACACCCCTTGTCACTCGCACATGCTCTCATTCATGCTTTTGAAGCGCGAGTGTGAATATGCTAACCTATGCTCGATGCAGCTGCATGTACATGTGTGGCATGTTAAATGTGCGATGTTTTTGCTGCTTTGCTAGTAAGTGCCAAGCTTTCTCGGTCCGACGTATAGTTCCAGTAACGTGATTTGAAATGCGAAAGAAAGCAGGCCAGAACCCATTTTACCTTGAGTTACCAATTTATGCAATACAGTCAACATCCGACTTTTTGGACTCCCTAGGGGCCCCAAAAACGACCGAAATATCGGGCAGTCAGAAAAAAAAATGAATGTATCTCTTTTATTGCCTGTGGCACGTTCGAAATAGCTCTGAAGGCCTGCACTTATTAGGGGTATCGGTGCTCGTACTCTATAACAGGAGACGGTGGGTGCACGCATTTATAAAATAAGGGATATATATATAATACACACACACGCACACACACGCGCACACACGCACACTGTGTATCATGACAGTTGCCCTTTTCACTCCTGGTATGCTTCACCGCGTAGCACTTCTGCATTGCAGCAAAGCCATCAGCGAGGGTTGCAAAGGTGGATTCGGCGCCATTGCTGACAGAGGCGAGTTCTTTCAATGAAAAACGCGGCACAGAACAGCAGGAAGCTTGGTAACGAACGTCGAACCAGCTAGGCCTATAGCGTTGCTTTCCGCGGTAGTGGCTACGGCAGCCATCGGATCGGCGCGTGAGAGCGGCAGTTCGAGGTTGCGAGATAATCAAAATGGCAGCGGTGCTAGCTTGGAGTAATGGCGTTTCGGACCTGCGGTCACGGCAAAATGTCCGGAAAATCGGGCGGCGAAGGGTTATTGCGTCCGAAATTTCATATGTTCTTATACATTCTCTATGGGGTACGTGGCGGTGCCGCGAAGGCGTCCGAATTATCGGGCATGTCGGGAAAATGGGTCGTTGACTGTTAGTAGCAATTTGTGTGATACAAAATGGTTCGCTGAAACTGAACCTTTCCTGCCGAATACAAAGCTGCTGGTTTGATTCCAACCCACTGCGGCTGCCGACCGGTTGGTGAGAGGGCAGCAGTCCGGGACTGCCAATCATGGCGGTTGTGTGAAGCTGATAAGCAATTAAGGCTCCTGTGTGTAGAGATTTCGGTGCTTGTTAGCCTTCCCATTGATTCCTATACCGAGATAATATTAATTCTGTTCCAATTCTTCTTCTTTTCGCACATTATGAGCGGTATGAGCTGCACTCCGCCTGCATTGAGCGGCCGGTTGTTTGTGGTTGACAAAGGAAACGAATCGAGCAAAAGGAATCGTGGTACTGTCTCGGCCCCCTAATGTTCCTCAAGAAATAAACACGAAAAAGATTAAAAAAAAAAGAACTGGCTATGCAGCCGACTGTCGTTAATTCGTCCCTTGCGGGACCGCCCGATTTGATTGAATTATCCAAGTGGTTTAATTAACAAACGGCAGCAAAATAGCTAAACTTTTTTATTGCTTTAAGCAGCATGTCATCGTCGACAGACTACTTCAGTACAATATTGAAATAACTATATCTGTTGTCGTTGATCAGTGGCCAAGAGACCTCAACGCTGTCGTCGGAGCTGACAAAATCGAAAGGAGAGACATCGCCTGGGGCATGGTGTAAATTGTAATCATCACTGCAACACGTAGAGGTTGCTACCTCCCCCACCCCGACATTTCTGTGCTAGCATGCAGCCTGCCCTCGCCGTACCCGGTAAAATGCATACCCCCTACTGAAAAAGAAGAAAAAAAGAATATTGACTACACCACTGCACAAAACATAAATTAGTTTAACAATAAAATTGGTCCTTAGGCGGTTGAACCGCGGTACAAGTTGAACGCAACGGCGCGGCTCCCGTGGCACAGCGTAAAATGGGGGCGCAAAAGTAGCGTTATTTTTCTATAACCCGGATTTGAAACACTAAGAATTCAGCGAGCTAGGCGAATCGAACGGATTTGAAGCGTGCTCACCTGCTGCCGACACCACCACGTGACGCGAACACGATCCAATAGGAACTTAGCAGGCAGGCTAGGTCACTCTGGAAGAGCCAAGAGCGACCGTTGCCATTTTTCTGCAGTATAGAGCGCACCTGCAGTTAATGCGTAGCCATTCATGCGAGTGCTCTCTGGGTTTTGTATTGTTGGCCGACAATCTTTCCGCCGTGTGATACGAGTAAACGTCACAGGATCCTCGTACGGAGCTTTCCGTCAAATCGCGAACCAGTTTCTCGCCTCTGGCGAACGTAGGGCCGTCGTAAGTTGCATGCCGTCTCGTTATTTCTGCCAGCGCTGAACAATCGAGTCGTTAAGGCATAGGCAAGCAGGCTTAAACTATTGCCATTCGATCAAGGCGCACTCTTTATCGACCGGCCGCGCTAAACCTATAATAACCGCCAGCTGAACGTCCGTGTGATGACGCGCTGCGGCATTTTGCCTGGTCTGTCGGCCATAACGTTGGCAAAGGCGACAGGAGTAACGAGTCGCATATTTGACCTGTGAATTTGCCAGCTTAGTCGCCGCCAATGGAGTCGCACTTCCTCAAGCTTCCTTTCGTGAACTCGTGTCCGCATACAGCGTACGCACCCGGTACTCACGATGGGCTCTTTGATGTGTATATATATATATATATATATATATATATATATATATATATATATCAGAGGAGTGACAACACCTCGTTGGTCGAAAAAAAAAATGGAACGTTCGCCGTCAGTACAAGCTTTGAAGCGCCAGCTTTTGAGTGCACAGTGGCTAGTTCCATTCTATACTACGGTGGCTTTCAATTGTTCGTTGAATGTCCACGAAACGTGAAAATGAAAATAGATTCTGCGCACCAGAGATCAGTGATGTCACTATAGGGGGGTGCGGTTGGGGGTGATTCTATGTGCAGCTGGGTAGTAAAGTAAGGGGGGGGGGGGGGGGGGTGAAATGGCAAAAAATTATTTGTTAAAGAAGCGAAAACACGCCGGACGCCTTTCGCTGAGTGGGCAATATGCGTTCACTACAAAAAAAAAAAAAAAAAAAAAAAAAAAGAAGAAGAAAAAAAAGAAGGTGTGTTGTAGGAGGGTGCCCTTAGCAAAGCTTAATGACTTAGGGTGCTTTAGAACGGGGAGTTAGAATAAAGATACATTAGAGACGTCGCCTCTGAGCGGGTACATACAATGCTTCGCAGATACACCTCCTTAGCGCTTGTTGCAACTGTTGTTCGAGATACAGTTGAACGCCCAATAACGAAGCGCTTGTGATGTCCAACATACTTCGTTACACAGGCCGATTCGTTGTAAAAGTCGATTTGTGGTAAAATGTTGCGCACCGTACCGCTCGCAGTAGAGCAGGCTATGGACGTCCAGCTTTAACATCAACTAAAGAGACACCCTGTGAATTAAGTCGATCATTTTCTTCCGGACACTTCATCCAGCGGAATGTGCAACTGCAGTCGACGCTATGACATCTATAGGTTCACGGCTTGCTTAGCGGTGAAATCCGGGAGGTACAGCTGCAGAGCACAGCAAGGCACAGCTGCAGAGCACAGCAAGGCACAGCTGCAGAGCTTTGAATGCCGCTATTATCTACCCGCCGCGGTGACTCAGCGGCTATGGTGTCGCCCTGCATCGAAGTCGCGGGATCAAATCCCGGCCGCGGCTGCCGCATTTCGATGGGGGCGAAATGCAAGAACGCCCGTGTCTCGTGCATTGGGGGCACGTTAAAGATCTCCTGGTGGTTAAAAATTAATCCAGAGTCCCCCACTACGGCGTGTCTCATAATCAAATCGTGGTTTTGGCACGTAAAACACCAGAATTCATTCATTCAATGCCGCTATTACCTGCTTCTTGAAACATTTTTTAGTTAGTCTGCAGGGTCATTGCTGCCTTCGTCGACCTTCGCCTTCATCCCGTCCTCGATGAGTTTGAAGATGTCGTCAGCCGTCATGACCGAGCAGATCATCACTTCGGTTGAAAGTAAAGGGGGAAGGGGCTAGCATAGCTACTGAGGTGTCCGCCTCTCCAGCACGATTTATTTTTCGGTGTCGACCGGCGCTTCCCGGTACGTTCATTGTAAACAAAGAAATCATCCCTCGGGAATGCCTATTTTCCTTCGTTGTACGGGGGAATTCGTTGTAGTGGTCTTCGCTGTATAGGGGCGTTCACAACAGGCCCGTAGCCAGGGGGGGGGGGGGGGGGTTGTCTAGGAGTCGACCCCCCCCCCCCCAAAAAAAAAAAAAAATTTTTTATCTTTCCGTGCTTTACCAAAACAATTACTGAAAAATAGGTGCTTTCCTCAAATAGTCAAGGCCTTCAGCAAGTGGGCCCCTCGAAAAAAGTTCCTGGCTCCGGGCCTGGTTCACAATATACATGGAAGGTGGAAATTCGGTCGGGACATAACAAATCCTTCGTTATAGAGGTCATTTCGTTGTATAGAACAATTCGTTGTAGAGGCTTTCAACTTTACTTCCCCATCGGGGCCGGCGGCGCTAGCGGCTAGTGCTAGATTAGCGTAAATTTGTGCTTCAATTTTCTTACGAAAAATTCAACGCTCAACTTGTCGCTATGCCACATTTATTGCTTTACGTCCATTTTTCTTTGTCTTTTGACGCTTTTCCCTATAATTATTCTTCATAATAAATTTTGACTAAACAAGCTGCATATTTTGCCAGCAAACCCTGAATTGGAAAATCGATAGTTGTCTACTTTTTCTTGTTTTCGAGTGCTTGTCTGTTTTTTGCCGTTAAAATATATGTATTTTCTTTTTTCATTTTGTTGCATTTCCAGCTCGGATGTTCGTCGTAGATAAAGCTACGGGAACAATTTTGTTTTTCAGGGTCTCTCTAAGGGGAGAATTACGTCCTGCGTGCCGTATTCAAACGCATCGGAGGCGTCAATCACAGGTCAGTGGTCCTCGTCCACATCGAGGCGGCAACAGTGATATACATGTACGTACTCCAGTCTACTATGGTCAAGCATTGAGCGATAACTAAGTGCCCCTCTCTGCCTTTGCTAGGCGGCCGACCAACCTTTATATATATAAACATTTCATGTTTTTGGAAGGAGCTTCCGACGATGGCTTCGTTAAACGCGGACTTTCGTTATATCGAGATAATAATAAACGCGACGAAATTTCAACCGGTGTGTATTAGCTGCGTCATGACATTATCCACGATACATCTGAATACAGTCAGATAATCGGTACCATTTCAGTGGTAATTTTTCAATTGGTCATACAATCGGACAATCGTTAAATGCTTAGAGGGGGGAAGCGAGCATGAAACTGACAGGGAGGACACTGCGCGTTTGAGAACCTGTCCTGTGTCTTCCCTGCCAATTTTGTGCTTGTTTGGCGCTATATCTTGGACTAAGGTCACTGGAACCCTGGGTTAAAGTCACTGGAAGTTACTGGAACTTCCAGTGAGGACGTCCGGTGTTTATTTCTGCCAAGGAAAATCCATGCATTGCCAGGTACCCGTCAGGCACCCTCCCAAACTAGCGCCAAGTTTCCTTCTGGTAGTCTACTTGCGAAACATAACGGGTATATTGTGGCCTCCGGGATCCCAGGCTGGCATTGGCACATCTCGAAGGTCATGGGTTAAGTCACTACCGAGGTGGAGGGGAGACGCGCGCTCTCGCTAGACAGGCCGTCGGTTAGTTTAGCACATTGCGCGATCGATGCTATAGATTTATGACTTCTGTTTGCATGTGCGACTGGCATATGGCCACGCGTAACATGGGGACGTACACACGATGGAGCTCTTACGCAGAGCGGTTAGTTCGTACGAACGGGCGCCTGCCAATAGTGAAAAGGAACATGTATTATTAGCGAAGGCTAATAATACATGTGACATTAGCTTCTTACGAATGTACGTACTTTGTGGAATCGGCCGGGCCTTTATTACCCAAGGCAGAAAATATGGCAGCTAGGCTAGAGCACACTTTCTCAATAATACTAAAACAAAGCAGAAGAAAAGAGCACTGAGTACAATTTTTTGTTTTTATTTTGAAGTTGAAATGCATTGCTTTCTTTTACAACAGACAGGAGGCAGTAGTCACAGAAAAGGTACCTGCCACGTATCGCTAGGCAATCAGATGGTAACAGAGTGATTCGCGAATCTGCTAGTCCGGAGTTCCCTTTACTTAAGCGTGAAAATCAGGTCTAAAGAAACATGCGTAAACACTTTTGTACATTCATGCACAAATATACCTTTGTACATTTCAAACAGTGATATTGCACACAGTTTACTCTACATGGGGTGTATGAATGGGAGGAAGGAAAATGACTAGGAGATAGTGTCACGTGGCAATTTTGAAGCCAGTTCATAAAAAAAAAGATATAAAGAAAGTGCTCATGGGGAAATTAGGCCCCACTACGTGATGCGCAAGCGGTAATTTATAGCCGCCAAGCGCGCGGCGAGGGCTGATCGTGACGAGGGCCTCACTAAACGCTACCACTAACCAAACGATGCTTTGAAAGGTTCGGCAGCCATGTAGGACCCATTTCCGAAGAGTCATAGCGTAGATGGTCCTTGAAGGAAATAAGGGGGGCGGCGTCAGAGGAGACTGGCTTGCCGAGGCTAAGCCGCCTGACGTCATATTCGCTCCAGGCATTTTAACGGTCCCCGTGTTGTAGAAAGCCCGGCATCGATGTCGGCGTTGGCGCGCCGGCTGTCGGTGGCGGAGAAAATCATCCCAAACCACCCCGACCTCGCAGGCCCTTCGCGTGGTGCAGAGGCGTTAGTGAACAAAATTGAATTTCTCAAAGTAAAATTCGTCAGAAAAAATTGTAAAGTACGACTTAACCACAACCTACAGACATGATAGCGTCGGACTGTAATTTGAATCTACGAGAAGACATTATTCTGTCACGAGGAAACTCAAACACAAACCCCTTTTCTAGCATTTCTACCATACCAACAACGGCGCGCAGAGGCGAAGGTGGAGAAAAAAAGAAAGTTGCAGTTGCCGGGAAGCCTGACAAGCATTCAGGGATCTTTGAATGCCATCGCGTTCGACTCTTAAAGGCGAAGCTTAAGCGCCCTCCATTTTTTTTCCTTCCTCCTGCTTGTATGTGTTGTTTCCATCGAGTGGCAGTGACTATATACAGTTACGCCCGCCGCTATACCATGTGCGGCTCTCGCGTCGTCGCAGGCCCGTGTCGAGAGGTCCAGCAAATGTCGGCAAGCGCTCGCCGCCCCGCCTGGCGGAGCTCTCCGAGTTCCCGCCATTGGGCGAGTCCGAGGCGAACAGGCTGTCGGAGCCGATGTTCGACGAGGAAGGAATCATCGAATACGTACGCGACGTGTACGGCTTCGTCCGTTTCAAACGGTATCCGAGCGAGAGCGCCTGCTTCCACAGGGACGACGAAGCCAGGTAACTACAGAGATGGCGATGACGATCGCTAATGGCATAGCCTTTGAATCGGGGTGGCGACCAATCGCCACCTAGGCTGTTTTGAGCTATACTTACGTGTTACAATATCGCAATTTACAATTACAGAAGGAAACAGACGAAGGATGCCAGAGACAGTAGTGGGACTTAATTGCAATTTTACATTGAAATGTAGAAATAATAAAAGAACTCCCTTACATCTTGAAGTATGCTATCGCATACTTAGATAGGGCCGTTGCAGTTTTCTAGAGATACTGCAACAGTGACTTATAGAATGTGTTATCCATAATTCACCTTGCTGATTTCCACTGTTGACCAGTTATTGCTACAATCGGCTTTGAAACCAAGAGCTTTTGAGATGTTAACTTTCGCTACGATTCTGGCTGGCTTGGCTACCTTAGCACTCTAGCACAATGGTTTGAGTCGTCTCCGGACTGTTTTCTGCAGCAGACACAGGTCCCACACTCTTGCGAATAAGTTTGTGCCTTTATGTTTTTGTACTCGTGTAGCCAGGTGGGGTAATAAGATACAAGGCACTGTTATTTGGGTTATACGAATTACCTGGGTGACACGTGTTGAGCGATGCCTGTGGACCGTTATGTGCCGTTATCTGACTTCACATAGAAATTAGTTACGGGCTGGACGTGTGTTGCACTTACAAATTATGCATGTCGAGTGATTGTATAGGTTTAACGGATACTAAAACTTGCACTGAGCACTTTCAAATATTTCAGTATGCTTCTTTTCTAAGTCAATCGGAGAGAATGTAGCCACCTTCTGTTCCAATCAGAGTTGACAAAAGATGTCGAATTTGATCATGTGGCCGGATATATAACAGTGTTCGATCGGGATAATGCAGCGATTTTTTTTTCAATTCTTCTCTTTTTCGTGCTTCATCATGGGTTCGAGAGTGGCGCTCCGCTTACGTCATCACAATAATCGGCTGATTGAGTGCTGTGGATGATGACAAGGGACTATAGAACCAACCGAAAGGAATCCTTACATTATACCAGCTTAGAATATGCATGCCTGGTACATTACTCTTTCAAATCTTTCAAAGCCGTATTCCTATTCACGGTATTTGATGAGAAAAGGTTTACTATTGATTACTATCGGATAAAAAATAATTAGAGCCCCAGTCCTCTTAGCATTCCACTACTTTAAGAGAAAGAGCCGGAGAGCTTCTCTTGTTGCATTAACTAGTTTGTGTTCCATACCACGGTTTCATGAGTACGATGATATCGGACAGATAATTTGTACAACCTCGTACGGGGAAGTCTGATTTAGAACCTGCCTGCAGTGCTGTGGCCCATATGGTGTTCGGTGCTGAGTGCTCCTGTGCAGATTACCTCAGCCAGATGAGTCTACAGTCGAACGCGGACATATAGAACCCACATATAACGAATTATTGTTTATAACGAACAGCAGTAAAATCCCATTGAAAAGTTTTTGTATAAAATGTTTGTTTTTTATATCGAATTACCTATATAGCGAACTTTTTTGTGATCCCCTTCAGATTCGATATATCCGGGTTCAACTGCACAACGATCATTACGTAGGAGCCACACGCAGTTCTCACAGAAGGGACGAGTGTTGGCAATTTAGCGAATACCTTGCTTTCCTTCCTTTAGCGTTGCTTAAGTGACGAAGTTGGGATTATGGGGTAGCCGGCTGAAACGTATATAGCATAGCTTCCCATGCTTCCATATATGTAATCTTGCAGTTGACACCAGACATGGCGATTTCTCTGCCTGTTTCGCTGCGTTACAGTTAGAAGCTCGTTAAAGCAAAGTCACCTGTGCGCACTTGCGTTCTCTCGCAGGTACCTGGGTCGACGCGTGAAGTACGCGACGGACGTGTTCAAGGTGGGCGACGTGGCGCGCTTCGACGCCCTGCCCAATCAGCGCACCCAGGGCGTGGCCAAATGGCGCGTCACGGCCGTTCCACTACGTTCAAGGGGTGCCCGGCTGGGCGTCGCCAAAGCCGTGCAGGTAGGCGCGCTGTACGACGAGGAGTACTTAGTATTACTTGGAGTTTCGGTGAGCCTTTTCTGCCCGAAATTTAGCAAAGCGGTCGGAGCTATATTCGGGTACAATTTTAGAAGGCACCGGCATTTGCCCCTCGAAGGCGGATGCACGCGAGCCTCCACCAATGGGCGCGCACCCAGACTGACGTCATGAGTCGGACGGCCGCTGACCTCGCCGACCCAGAACATGACAGCCCGCGCTTCGAGCTGGACCGATTCGCGTGAGCGGGACTATATCTTTAGCTGCGGAGGCAATCGGCTGCCGCACTTCGGTCATCTTGGCGGGGCCTCTCCTGCCTCTTAAAGTTGTACCGGAGTGCAGTCACAAAATTGTTTAGTATGACAGGATACACAGTCCTACGTGCCGTTGACAAAATGGATAGACAGACAGGCACAAACAAGAGTTTAAAACACGCAGACAAAATTAATGTATGAATCATGCTTTCATATTTAAGATCATGTCACTGCATGGATTCGTGTTGGGGGTCAGCCTGGACGCGACAACATCGGTTTTTGTCCCTAAGTCATCGTTATACGCCGGTGTTCCTGTTTTACAAGTTGTGTGATTGAGACACCCCGCCGTTTTTTGTTTTGTATTTTGCAGGGAATGGGACAGTGACGAAAACGACAAATCGCGCGAAATGACGGGTTTGCACGGCGTCGTGGATCGCGTCAAGTCAGAGTACGGCTTCATCCGGTTGGGACCTCACTCGGCGCCCGCGGCCTTCTTTCGCGTCGGCGTCCTGGAACAGTCCATGGAGAAGACCGTCGACGACGTCAGCGAAGTGCTCGCCGTCGGCGACCTGGTCCGCTTCGACGCCGAGCTGAACCTCAAGGATAACACGTCGGCCAAGTGGTGGGTCACGTACGTCCGGCCCGTCTCGGCTTCGAGCCCGGCTGCGCCTTCGCGCGGCGGCGTCCCTCGGCTGAAAGAGCTAGGCAAACCATCCGGCAAAGAAGGCCCTAACGGTACTAGCAGGGGGCCTCGTGACGCGGGCGTCGTTCTCAACAACGGCGACGACTCCGACGACGACGATTCCGACGTCGACCAGAACTCGTGGCCGTCGCTGAAAGGAAACGAGAAGAAGATACTTCCCTGGAGCTACGCGCGGTGCGCTGCCAGAGCCGTGGCCTCCGAAGGCATCACCGTGCCAAACACTTCTGCGCCAACGAAGGCGCCTCCAGCTCCACCACTGACGTCCACCGTTTCCAAGATGACGTCCTCCCTCGCTCGGCCGTCGGTTCTCGTGTACCGCGGCGCCAGAGGAATCGCGAAGCTTGTTGACGGAGGTGCGGCGATCGAATGCGAAGTCAGGGAAACCACCGGCCTAAGGCGGGTCAAACTGGGAGACGACTGCCCGTTTTACCGGAACGGAGTGCGATTGCAGGCGGACGGTGGTGGAGTCGCCAAGGCGCTCGGCGAAGGTGACCAGCTGACCCTCGACTACGCCGTGGCCGCCGACGTCGCGTCCCCGAAGAATGCGGACGTCCACTTGTTACCTAGCCTGGCAAGGAGAGAGGCCGAGCGATGTGCCTAACTTGAGCCTGGAGCTGCTGAGGAGAGTGTTGAAGGCTGGCTGCGACCAGAACAGCGAGAAGACTGCCCACACTGACGTCCAGAGGGGACTCCGGGAAGTGAGTATAGCAGCCCTGTAAAAGGGGGCGGCCACTTTGTCTTTGGAATTCAACTTCGATCGTCATTGAATTAACCCAGACCGTACTGAAGTTTTCAAGGACGATAGAGGTGAGGCGCTTACGCGCCGATGTTCATTCAGACGCCCTTGATTGCAAGGTCGGTGGTGGTGGCGGTTGTGACGATTGGCGGTTTTCATTGGCTCAAGGGAAAGGTTGGACCAAAGAGTTCCACTGCGATGTTTAGATGAGAGCATGAGGTAGTGATGGTGTGAAATAATAGTGTTTTATTTCCTTAAAACGATGTGACCACCCATCTCCATCCTCGTCTCCTATAAGTTGTCTAGAGGGTCGCAGGTTCGGACAACCAGCCCGAGGCCATACTGTTTGCGGTGGAGGAGGATTGAAAAGCTTCCGTGCATTCAGGTTTAAACTCGCTGTAAATTACATCGGAAGATCGGAATCCTCTTCAACAGCGTACTTGTCTTAAGGTACAGCTTCGTGATGTAGCTATACATTAACTAATACTGACTATTACCGAACACTCTTTTATTTGCTGTACATTAGCATAGGAGGTCCCGGTTGCGGTTCCTAACCTTGGGACCCTCCTTCTGGACATTCCCCTATATGTATCACTCCTGTTGTATCGGTAATAATTAAAGATTGATTGAATGATTAATCGATTGACTGTTTCATTACAGAGCGAAGAAAGCAACAGGTCGTCGTGGGTCCACCGAAAGCAGCTCCAAGAGCTCGGACGAGGATGGCTCGGACGTTGTTGGTGAGTATACGGGGCAGCAGGTGACGGACACACTAGTGTCCTTCGCACTGGCTGTAGTTAATTGGTCACGTTGTTCTAGTTGAGGCGGTCAGTTAAGATGGAGGTAAATCTCAGCTCTTTAACATAAATAAAAAAAATCGCTTTCGTACGTATTTATACATTGTACTTATATATTATACAATGTACTTACCAATTAGGAGTGCCTATCATATGGCGATGATACCACTTTATACTCATCTCAGAACACACCAACCGCTCTAGAAGCTACACTAGATGCTGACTTCTCCAACGTCCAAACGTCCTCTCCAACAGCCCCTTCCTGGGTATGTAAAGCTGGAAAGGGGCCTTCAAGGGTTAATAAATGATGATGGTGATGTGGTGTATCCTTAAACCAACTGGGCATAAATTTAGTTAAAACAACGTTTGTACTTTTCTGTACTCGACCGAAAGTAATAGTAAATCCCATGACGGTTTATAGACATTCATTATCTGAAAAAGTGAAATTTCTTGGTGTTATCCTTGAAAAATACTTAAATTACCAAAGTCAATTCGTTACTGCATAAAGTGTCATTTCGCATTCATGTTCTCATCGAAACACGTGCGTATTTTGCGTCAGATATCTTTGGTTCATTCTATATGTAGACATTTAACATACCTTTTCTCTACATGGAGAAACACATATTCTGCTCACCTCAAGCGTTTAGAACGCCTTTAAAATCAAGCAGTAAAACTCATGACGTTTAGACCGCCGCGCTGCCATTTGCTGCCTATTTAAAGCTTCTTGGTATCCGACTCCTTCGGCACTTATTTAAAGTTTCGCTTTATTCATCATGACGTACCTGCAGATGTTCTTTCTTTATGTTACATCGTTAACTGATTTTTTTAACGGGATAACCTCATTTTACCCAAAATCACATCAAATTCTGGAAAGTTCACACTCAGATTCTGTGGTTAGACAGTTTGGAATTCAATTCCTACAGGTATTACCTCTTCGTTGTGTTCCTTTAAGCGACAATTAAAAATAAAATTATTAGAACTGCCTTCCCTGATTGTTTTCCGGACGCATGTCCTGTAGTAATTGTACTTTTAAATTTTCACGAATTATGCAATGTATAAATTGCTTCGCTCTTGCTTGTTTATATTGGATTGAAGCAAACACGTTCGTGTTATATCGTTATCACTTTCATAAGTTATATGATCTTGCTATTGTGCCTCTTTGCCTCTGTTAGCTTATGATAGTGAAATATTTTTTTTGTGAGCGCAGTTCTTTATTTTATGATTTTGTCTTGTGATCTTGTAAGTATATATCATTACGAAGTATGCAATCTCTTGTTGGATGCATCCTGTTGCTGTTTATGTCATTATCTTGTATGCGTTGTGAAACAGTAGGTCCCCGGACAGTTCTACTTTGGAACTTCCTAATGTACTGTTGAAAAAAAAAATGTATGCTAGTTTTTCTTTAGCACTATAAATAATATTCAAACTTCAAAGTTCATCATTATCATCAACTACAAGGAATGACTAGTCTTGCCAAAGAGTGCTGCGACGTTGCTTTTTTTTTTCGGCCCACAGTTTTCGACAAACTGGAAATAAACTGATTGGTCTATCTCGCGTGTACTCCGTATTTAAGTGGACCGTGAGCCGGACAGAGATGCGTTCAGTATAGGCAACCGTCGTGTCTATTCGAATCAAAGTTTGCTAAAGTTAAAATGGCAAAGTCAAGTTTTTGTCACTGTTCAGAGCAAATTTTTGATGTAGACCATTCCATTTTCTCCGTTTGCTTTCTTTTTTTTTCTGTCTTATTTTTTATTTTTTTAAATTTTCAGGTGCAGCACCTGCTCCGAAGACAACAAATGCCCCCGTGCTTTCGGTAAGCGTGATTAACGTCTTAGGGCCCAGAATGACTCCCGTTTTTCGAGAAGCTGTGATTGTGGTAATGAGCTGGTAAAAAAAAAGAGAAGAAATTCGTTGTTGTCGCAAAGTGTATGATCAAGTCGACATGATATGAACGATATTGTAGCGTCTTTTTTCTTTTACATCGTGCAGGATATTTCAGAATTGCCTATGGTAGAAGCATGATTCTAGTCATTCAGCCGGATTACTTAAAGAGGCGCACATGCACGATAAATCGAAATGCATAATCGAACAATCAGCATGAATTGACTAATTAACTTTTTCAATTTATTACTTTACGGCCCATATTGCAATTCACGAAATGTAGCCCATGAATTCGCAAGGCATATCCAGAACATCGTCATCTGTCTTGCTTGCGTTTTATTTCTTGAAAACTTCCGCTTACTACTTTCCTGTGAAGAACGCTATGTCGCGCTGATAACGCGCACGCCGATCGTAACCTGGAAGCACCGGGCGCGCAGCGTTAAAGAAAATAGAGGCACGTGAGAAAGACGACAAATATTGTTGTGGGACACGGATACGCCTCAAAGGGTTGCGAACTGTTTTTTTTAGAATGCATATTTGTCCTCCAAACAAGATATAAGTTGACAGGAAGGTGGATGCTTGATGCGAGTAGCTGATATCGAACAAGGAACGCTTGTTTACTATTATTTTTCTGTAGATTCAGTATGTTTGTATGTTTGTGGTATGCGGGTGGAGTATTTCTCAACTGTGCATTGGGATAGCCGGCTTTTAAGTAGCCTAGCTTCCCAGCGTTGTGCAGTTATTAGAGAAACCACAACAATGGAGCCGACGTTTCGGCAAGCGCACTCGTCTTCGTCAAGGCCATGCGGTCAAGGCCATGCATACTTGTGTTAAGGCCATACACGTGTTAAGACCATACATGTCTTATATAGCTTCGTCAATGCCATACATGTGTTAAGGCCGTACATGTCTTATTAGGCTTCGTCAAGGCCATGCATGGGTTAAGGCCGTACATGTCTGATGTGGCTTCGTCAAGGCCATACATGTGTTAATACCGTAGATGTCTTATGTGGCTTTGCCAAGGCCATACATGTGTTAAGACCGTACATGTCTTATGTGGCTTCGTCAAGGACATACATGTGTTAAGGCCGTACATGTGTTATGTGGTTTCGTCAAAGCCATATATGTGTTATGTATATACCGTGGTATACATATACGATGCAATACCATGTATTAATAATTATAGCCCATAGTCATACATTTCCTTTATTGCATAGATTGCTACAATTTACAGAGACGATCGCTCGCAATCGCGATAGCGCGCTTTGACCAGTGACCTCTAACAGAGGAACTTATTTTAGAATGCCGACATCACAAGCCATTACAGCGGAGGGCGACGAGGACATTGTTAGTTTTTTAGGGCAAAATATTTGGAGAAGCGGCTGTAGCCTGAACAGAGGCTTTTAGTGCTACAAGGGCTACTGTGCTGTGCAGTGACAGTATGCGATGATGGGGACCGACTGTGGTTGTGTATCTGTGCTTCCTTTCTTTCTCTATCTCTTCTTTCCTGTCACTTTACCTCCCCCTCTCCTCTCTCCTCAGCGTGGGATAGCAAACCGAATCTTCCCATCTGGTTAACCTCCCTGCCTTTTCCCCTTCTTCTTCTGTCTCTCTCTCTCTCTTATTGCATAAAAATAGGAAGGTAGGCCGCTTTGTATCCGAAGTAGACTACTCAGGTTAGAATGAAGAGATAGAAAACGAGGAGAAAGTCTCAAGAAGCACTATGCACACGAGCATGCCATAAGCAGACAATCAAGGCAGAAGTTCGCAGGAAGATGGAGATCTGAAGTGATCGACAGGTGGAGGAAGCAAGTGAAGTCTCAGGCCAGAACCAGCGTTTCGACGAGGGAGACTCGTGTTAATAAGGGCTACAACTGTTGTTGTCCTGAAGAAAACAAGTCCCCCTTGTCGAAGCGTTGTCTCCAGGCTCAGACCTGACAGTGGCCTTGTTCGGCCACTGTCAAGCCAACGAGGCGTTGGTCATGCACACAAGTAGCGCGCCACTGCAGTCATCAGCACTGTAAGAACGCGCTAGTACAGTTGAGCGCCTCTACAATGAACGCCTTTACAACGAAATGACCATGCATAACGAATTAATATTTCTGCCCCGGTTATGTTGTGAGCTATGCGGTGCGCGACTTTCACAACGAAGTGATCCTGTATAAAGAATGATTTCGGAGGCTCCTAGCACTTCGTTGTAAAGGCGTTCGACTGTATTTGGGACAGTCCTTCCGTCCCATAGGGAGGAGCCACGTAAGCCCTTTCATGTAATACATGTCTACGGCACACGAACTTATGCATAAGCCTGGCAGCGGAACCTTGGGTCGCAACCTCCTGCCGTTTCTACTTTTCAGGAAGACGCCTTGGCCAACGTGGCTGAAATGATCGCGAAGAAGCTGTCCGTGCTACTGGAGACCAACTACCGTGAGAAACAGCTGGAAGAGAAGCAAAAGCAAGAACAGCTGGAGAACCAACAGCAACAGCCGCAGCAGCAGCTACAGCAACAGCCACAGCAACAGCCACAGCAACAGCCACAGCAAGAGCCACAGCAACAGCCACAGCCACAGCCACAGCAACAGCCACAGCAACAGCCACAGCAACAGCCACAGCAACAGCGACAGCCGCGGCAAAAGCAGCAGAGAAAGAACCCTGGTAGCCCACCTGGTAGTCCTGTGCCCGTAGGTACTTCCATGCCCGAGAACTTCTCCATCTGGAGCCTTGATTCTGACGAAGTGCAGGTGACCCACCTGTGAAAGGCACCTGCTAGTTGCTGATGTCGAGTCAATGGCGCAACGAAAATCAGAGATCCATCGCATTGTACTACACAGGCGGCTAGTGACCATCGTGCACGAGTTGTCTGTAACGCAAGCGTTAAAAATACGCGCTTATTTTCGGCCGGTCGCAGGAAGCGTTTCTTGGGCGTGTCGTATTCCGGCTAAGAACAAAGATGGAAGCACTTGGGTCAAACGAGACTCATTAGTGCGATGACTTAGGATAAACGTAGGTGCTGGTTTAAGTCATGTGTTGCTCTGTACACTCGCTCTTCGAAGAGTTCGATTTGATCATTTTTCTTTCCTTTTTGTTTTAGACAACGGCTACGATAGGGCGTTGAGGAGGGCGCAGACTTCATACACTATGTTTGGCTGCAGTTTCTCGTGTTACCTGATAAAGCGGTAGGTTTGTTGAGGCTCGATCGATTAATGAATTTGTAGCAGACCTTTTCCTGCCCCACATAGCCGTCGTCTTATGGTGCTTAGATTAGTTTTGTTTTTTCTAAGTTGCTGTACTTACAGTTTGCAGTACTAACTCGGCAATGAGTAATCATCGTCTCTTAGTAATATGCGCTCGCGTAAAGCAATATACTACTACTGCTACGTGCAGTAAGCAAGATGTACTTTCTAAACTACGTGAGCCGGTAGTTTGTGGACAAAAAGGAAGGAACAATAGCGCACGTTATCACGTCAAATAACTTAAAGCAGCGCGTACACATAATGGACCCACCATGCAACAGGTTGGTTACACCTATACTATACTCCTACTGTACTGTGCTCTATGTCGAACTCCAGAAGGAAATCACACACAGAACGAAATTTACGCGAATCCATGCTTGGAATTTCTGCGTATGCATCTGCACATTCACCGCGCAATTAAATCGTGCACACACTGAACAAGTTAATAAACAGATGCTGAGCCGAGTGAGTGCAGAGTTTTTATTGCTTTCAGAAGCCTCTTAATCATCGATATCATCGTCGTCGTCGTCCTCATCATCGTAACACTGCAAAAAGAAAAATATATTTACACTATTTGGGGCGCATCGTGTCCCCAAACAGTAATCGACATCTGTCTTGTCCGCATGTCCTTTAACGCTGCGAGCCCGGTACTCCCTAGTGACGAAAGGCTTGCGCGTTATCAGCGTGACACAGCATTCTCGGCAGGAAAGTAGCGATGCGTTGAGATTTCAAGAAAGGAGACGCAAGCAACGCAGATGGCGATTATTATTGTTTGGGGACACGATACAACCCAAAGGGTGTAAACCGGTTCCAAATCCACGCCCCATACGGTGGCGCCCTCTGGATTTCAAGTGCGGATCTTAAAGGCGATGCTTTTGCTGGTTGAAAGCGGCGGAAGCGAATTTGGGAGCCGGAAACCGGTCACTGACGTCGGGTTTTGGACACCGCTAGAGGACACCGCCTATTGCCCTCCCTTTCTTTAAAACTCTGCGCTTGCTATACTTTCCTGTCAAGAATGCTATATATACATATAGGTCAGGCTGATAACTCGCATGCTTCTCCTGACCATAGAAGAACCGGGAAAGACAGACAAGGTGATTTGTTTGGGGACAAGATAAAGCCCCGAAGGGCGCAAACTTCTTAGAACTGCTGGTGGTGTTCACATCACTCTCCACATCCGCGTTGCTCAAAGGCCATGCCTTTCGCCTGCTGCGTTTGCTGGGAGTGACCGGCGACGTCATGGCAGTCATTTCTTGGACCTGAGCGTTTTATTCCGTGGTTTGACGCGCGCTTTGTTGCTACCCGCTTCACTCTCTATTTTTATCACTTGCCGCTCCGAGCGGCTGATCCCGGTGATAACGGTTGCGCGCCGTCATCGCAGCCAATGACGAAGGGCGCAGATAACGATAACTGAATCGCACGAAATATACGGCTCTATTATAGCTGGTCGCCATGCGCCGTTCGCGGTGAAGTTCGTCGCCGGGACCGTCAAACACGGTCGAAGTCAAAACGGTCCAACGCGTGGGAAACGTTTCTCGAAGCTTCCAGGCCATGCTTCCAGCTGCCGCAGCAGAATCGCCATATACCACATCGCCGACTCTGTTCCACGTGTCGACATGCTGCCAGCACCGTCACCCTCATCGCTACGCCGCCATTGTTGGCCGGTCTACAAAAAAATGTGAGAATGCCTTCAACTATTTCACGCATGCCGTAAAACACGGATGCTTATGCGTGTTCTGTCTTTCGTGTTTAATTAATTACATGTTTATAGATTTCGTCGGTTCGTGCCGCTTCTGTGCAGTGCAAAAGTTAAGGGCGTTTTTAGCGTCTTGTTTTGTGTACGGTTTCGAGTGAAATTAAACAGTCCTTTGCGTTGTGCGAATAGTGGATTTTGATGTTCTCCTTAACCGACAGGCTGACTTTCGCATATCCTCACGCTTACTAGCGCGGCACGTCATTTGACAAACGTAACACACATTTCAGTCCTTTTCTGAGCGTTTACGACAAGCGAAGCTTACCGGCGTGAAACGCTGAGGAACGTGGCAATGCTTTCGGTTTTCTGAATGCTCATCACACGCGACTGAGCTTGCGACCATACATTTTTAGTTTTAGTCGATCATAAATTGGTACCACATTGAAAACAGCGCAGAAGGCATGAACTTTCGTAGAAAACGCACGCGCGCACGTACGCTGATTGGCGAGCGAAGGTCTTATTCTGCACCCGCAAAAGACATGACTGACTCCGCGTCTTTTCCGCTGTTAACCATCTATAGCCAAGCCAGTACCTTACTGATAAAGTGGGGGCATGCATGCTGTCCATGACACATCACTTAGTAAATGAAGGAAGTAGACAGAAGGCGTGATTAAACTGGTTTCGTAAACCTCTTCCTGACCACTTCCTTTTTGTCACTGCGCAGAGTAGCAGGCTGAAGGAGTCAACCTCAGGCTGAGCTCTCTGTCATCTTAAAAATAAATGTATCCTCTCTATGAAGGGCGCAAAGGGTGTACGGACAAATGGTATCAATAGATAGATAGATAGATAGATAGATAGATAGATAGATAGATAGATAGATAGATAGATAGATAGATAGATAGATAAAAGTTAGGCGGCATGTCACACTCCTGTAACAGGTGAAGGCGAAAGCCATGCTGCACACTTGGTAATGCGCCGTCTCGCATCGTCGCGTTGCTGCTTTCGCAGTTCGGCTTGTTCGGCTCGTTTTCGACGCTTAGCTGCGCCTTCGCGCGCTGGTGTAGCGGGGTAAGACTCGCGCCAACGACATTTCTCTTCGACTTTACGTTGCATCCTCTGAGCAGGGGATTGAAGCGTATGCTGTTCTGTGTGTTGTATGGGTGATTTCAATGAAAGTATGCGCTGCTCGCTTCACCATGCTGAGCGCCTGTACGGCGGGGGTACGAGTCATTGCATTTTTTGCTTGCTAAGAGGTGTGTGAGCTGAGAAGGTCACGTGTTTTCTTTTGTGCCACTCGACTAGGCGCCGCGTTTCTATACGTCGTATGCCTGATTCCAATGAACGTATGCACTGTTCGCTTCCCTTTGCTGAGTGCTTGTCGCCTCTGCATTACCAGAGAGATGAGCCATTGCATTTTTGCTTGCTAAGGGGGTATGAGCCATTGCTGATGACAATTTTTGTACCATTGGACCGGCCAATGCGTTTTTTAAGGCCACCAAGGCATGAGACACTTAAATCTTTCGCATAAATAAATAAATAAATAAATAATAAATAAATAATAATAAATAAATAAATAAATAAATAAATAAATAAATTGCATGCGGCGACATAATCTGGAAGTGAGGACTGCAGTCCAAACTTGAACGTTGCGAATACAGCAGCGCATTTGCAAATGCCATGTCTACCGCCTAATGGTTATAGGGTGAAACTAACATTATTTTTTCTTTCGCCGCACCTTTTTGTGCCTGTAACATTTGTTCACGGGCGCACTCGTGTACGTGTCTGATTGTGACGACGCCTGCAGCCATCGTGTGTCAAAGAGGAGTCAAGGTAGAGGCTGCTGGCCCGAACCAAACACTCGGGTGCAATTGGGATGTTGGGAGGAAAAGGCCGGATTTATGGTTTAAATAAATACTCTTTTATTATCGTTATTTTCTCGCTTGTCTTTTTTTTTTTTTTTTCATTCTTGGCTGGCGGCCCGTCTGATCTTGTAGAAGCCGTAGCCGAACAGCGCCGCAACTGCAATGCCGACGCCCATGAATATCATGAAGAAAGACAGGCCGGTAGCCTTCGCTGCAAGAAAGGAAAGACAAAGAAGTGATTGACTTATCGATTCCTCGTTGATCGAATTAATAAAGCAAATCATTTCAGGGGCTATGAGAGATGCCACAGTGACGAAGCGGTACGGTCCGGATTACTTCGATCACCTGGGGTTGTGGCTTGTTTGTTTGTTTCTTTGATAACTGCACAAACAAAATAGTTTCTGCTGTCTTCCAACCTGGACGGTGGGTAGAGTTGACGATAGAGTGCTGCGCAGCCGCGAACAGCTCATGCGGGAATACGACGATGTTTGCCCGTAGTGCACGATGCTCAGGCGTCTGTCAATCGTCTGTCAGCCTATTCTTGCCACCTTCTGTGCGATTGTCGTCGTCTCAATGCGCGGAGAAATGTCCTCAGCACCACGCTCGACCAGATTGACAACCGTCCCCCTTACGGAAGCCAGCATTCTTGGACCCTGGTCCCAGCCGACGTCATTACGAACTACTTTAAAAACGCTATAGTGTTCTTTTTAGAAGCAACGGGACTGATCGAAAAGCTATGTGTGCGAACTGATGCGTTCCCATTTTCTTTATCCTCTCGTTTTCATATCTTTTATTGCGATAGCAATTATATGGACATTCCAAAGCAGATTTCTGCCGTCGGCGTCGCCGTCGCCGTCGCCGTGAGGTTCTGTATGAGGTCAACGGCGATGAAATCGTCGCCGCGCTCCGGACGCTGTATGTGCGAGTGAAAGGGCGCGAGGGACGCGCGCTTTCACGGGGAGCGAACGCACGTCGGAGAGCAAACGCGCGTTCTGCGCCGTGTTCCCTGAAGGATTGAATAATTAAGCGTCTCTTTCCTCCTTTCCATATATAGAGAGCAAACGCAACTTTTTCCGTCGCGCGAAAGGGTGTGGGGGGACGGGAGGCAGGGTAGGCGACGTTTAGCTGCGGCACCAAATACGTATTTATATATAAAACGCCGCGCGCATTCGGTGCGAACGCGGGCAGAACGCCGACGGCGTCGACAACAGTTCTGCGCGTTGCTGGTGCTGCTGCATGTCCAAGTTTATACAGCTGATAAAACTACTATACTTACTCCGTATAGCTCTCTACTAATTTGCTATCGCAATTGGTGCTTCGCCTTTCGGGTGAAACTGCGACAAATTTTTCTGGCCTTACCACATCCCCCTGCGCAGAGTAGCCAACCGGACACTCAATCTGGTTAACCTCCCTGCCTTTCGCTTCTTGTTTTATCTCTCTCTTTATCTATCTCTCATCAAGGGACACTAGCGGAAAATATTGAGCTAGATCGATATATTCTTCGTCTAGAAGCCTGTCATGGTTTCCTGTGTGGCAGTATGTCACTTTTTTGCGTAGAAAATTGCCGCCAAAGGTCCCTCGTTGCTGTTCCCCAATTTGGACCACCCGCGCAAAAAAAAAAAAAAAAAGGATGAGTTGACGTAATCTCAGGAAACTGTTTTATCGAGCAAACTTGTGCCCAGCAGAACAAGTAACACTCGGAGCACAATGACAGCATCGAGCACACTTCTCGGTCGTCAAAATCTGATCGACGGTTCAAATGCGTCGGTTATTTATACATAATTCATCATACGTTCGCGCGTACACTCTAAAAACAGTTGCACCCTTTGGGGCGTATTTTTGCCACAGAACAATAATGGTTATCTGACTTGCGTGGCTTTCCTTTCCTTAACGCTGTGCGCCCGGCACTTCTCGGTCACGAACGACAAGAGCGTTATCAGCGTGACACAGCGTTCTCGACAGGAAAGTAGCAAGTGCAGAGTTTTCAAGGTAGGAAACGCAAGCAAGACAGATGACGATTATTGTTGTGTGGTAAAAATGCACCCCAAAGGGTGCAACTGTTTTTAGAGTGTAGTCGGTGATACGTGCTCGTCTAAGTTCCGGAATGCACACCATTATAACGCTTCGCGCATGCGATCTGATTACAGACAAGATTATTTCGTTGTAGAATTGCCGCCAACGCTCGAGAAAGTTCCGGTACACGAAAGCGCTCCTTGTGCCGAGAGATAACTTTGTAACAGCGTTAGCAGGTGAAAAGCGGGTCCCGGAAAAACGCAATGTACACGTGTGGATATGCTTTGTTGCTGGAAAAGGTGACGATCGTATAGATAGCTTTCACGTGACGTCACAAACGCCATTTTTCACCCAAACTAGGCGGCCACGGTGGCGTCAGTGCACCATATCAGCTACCAGTAGATCGTATTGCTTTTTTTTTGGATGGCGAGTGCGTTTCACTAAATTATCACTGTTACCTAATTGAAACCCGTTGCAAGACGCGCCTGTTCTTTTATCGGGCTGTCACTTTTTTGGTTTTGTTTACGCAGCTTCTCGACATATTAGCACCTCAAGATAGGCGACCACGATGACGTCAATGAAAACTACGTATAGCGAACAGTGGACGTTGCACTTAGATGAAGAAACAGAGAGGCTCTTTTTATTCTCGAAAAGTGGAGGGGTTCACCTCGCGACACACCTATGGCACATGCTATATTCCACGTGAATGCGGCTGTAAATGAAATGATGCACACACGGGATAAACGACGGACACATAGCGCACACAAAACACTCACAACATGCGGAGTTATCTCGTTGAGACCAATGTGTCTCGCAGAGAAGTTGAAAGAGAATAGAGAGTTTTAGATTAGGGGACGCAAGCGGCTTGCGTATGTAAGTACTAGGGGGCCACTGGTACTACGCAAGCGCAGACCCATACGTCTGCGCATGTCGGCGCAGACGTATGGGTCTGTGCTTGCGTAGTACCGTGGTACACCTTGCGTAGTACCGTAGTACACCTGCGCATACGTCTGCGCATGTCTGCGCATACGCAGTACCGTCCCCTAATCTAAAGCTCCGTAATTCGTGGCGCGGATGCGCAGGAGGCAGTAGTTCGAGGACAAAGTAGGCGTGGATGGTTCAAGGCACGATCACTGAGATACAGGGTGGCTCTTTTACAAAGTGCCGTGTGCGAACCCATATTATATACGTACCATTGCTGTGAAGTGCCTCAGGCGCTCTTGCTACTGGGGCGTTGTCTAGAGAAAAAAGAACATGGAGGTTAGTGAGCAGAAAATCCACGCTAAAATTAAGAGACTGGGTATGTGTCCTGCTGTTTATCTGTAATCACGTACGTTAAGCACATTTTGTCTTTATTACATGACGCAGAAATCGTAACGACTAGCTATAATTCGCTGTTACATACGTTTCTAGGTTCCTGATAAAATTAATTGGCAAATATTACTAAAGCCACCATGAAGCGAAGACAGAAAGAGAAATGAGAACGAGATGGTAAAAATCTATACTTCTTACTAATGACTGGTTATAGCTGCTCACCTACCGTGAAAACAGCAGACGTATAGAAGTGAAGCGGACTTGCTTGCAAATCAGTGTTTTCGAATGGGCCAGCTTTAAAGCATAGAGAATAATAATAATAATAATAATAATAATAATAATAATAATAATAATAATAATAATAATAATAATAATAATAAATTGTGGCCACCGTAATTCTCGAGAACCTTAATATACCGCCAAATTTGATTTTAACGTGACCGTCACCAACGAAAGCTAGATGCTAAGTTCATAGAAAAACCAAAAAAGCGGCAAGCTCTTGCTACCCTCTTCAGTAACTAGGAAATATGTTCCTTAAAGAGCTTCCCCACATTTCTGAGGAACATCTACGCCACTTCTTGTTCCGTGTTATCCGGCGTTTACACCCTTCACGAGCCCCACGTTCCGAAGACCCAAGTGCCGGAAACGAAGATGCTACGGTCGGCATGTAGTAAGATAGCTGGTAAAGTATCTGGTGATCAGTCATCTCTAAGACACACCACATTGGAGGCCCAAATCCTCATTTTACATATCGGTGAGAGCTGTAATACCATTCTACAAAACCTGAAGTCGACAGAGCTCTGCGATCCTTTATAGATTAGGCGAGCACCATAAAGTATGCGCACAAGTAGTGCTCTCTCTCTCTCTCTTTGCCCCTTTATCCTCTCTTCTACCAGTGTAGGGTAGCACACCGGACGTGCGTCTGGTTAGCCTCCCTGCCTTGCCCTTGCTTTTCGCTCTTGACTCACGTTTGTTCGCTAAACCATGCCGAATGTTTCTTTCTTTTCTTTTTTAAACATTTTGCACCTCTTCATAGCAAATCATTTAACGCTGCGGAGATGCCAAGATAAGTAGACGGGTCCGCACTCACAGTTTCCCGTGTAGTTGTAGGAGTTGCAGACGGGTGACATGACTCTTCCGTAGGGTCCCTTGTCGCCGTCGTAGAGCAGGCAGTCGCCCTTTCCCAGCTCCCGCTTGCCGGTGCAGTGGTCGAACCTGTCGCAGCGGAAGCTCGCTTCCCAGCACTGGCGCGCGCACTCGGCCTCGGACACCTCCTTGATCACCGTGCGCGGGGTGCCCAGCAGGCGGACTCGGCGTTCCTTGCGGTAGTCGCTGATGTGCTTGCCTGCGACGCCGGGAGACCAGCGCGAGGCCGCGTAGCAGAGAGAGAGCGAGGGAGAGAGATGATAGACATATAGATAGTTAGTTAAACAAAGAAAGAAAGAGATAAAAGAAAGAAGGCGCAGTTTCGCCCGAAAGGCGAAGCATCGATTGCGATAGCAAATTAGTAGACAGCTATGCGAAGTAAGGATGTTAGTTTTATCTGCCGTATAAACTTGCAAACTTGCTAACTAAATTAGCAAGCATGGTGTCACGCCCGTACAGGTAAACATGAACACATCTCACTGGATGACCGCGGAAAGTCGCTGTCAAAACGCTGGAGTGAGGAAGCGCGGCCGCAGCAGCGAATGAATTGACCTTCGGGCTGGCTCTCGCTTCAACGCGAACTAAGTGTCGAAAGCACAGCGCGTACGAAGCTACCAGCACTCGGCGCACTTAGTCCACATCGCAGATTGCTTTCAAGATATGGCGCCCGCGCGACCGCGCCGTGCTCAGCAGCCGCCGAGTAGAACGTCTGTATTTTAACACTTTGCGCGTGCGAACCTATGAACACGTAACTGACACACTAATACAACGCGCAAGACAAAGCACGTAACTGAATCGTCACCGAGTCAAATCAGTGCGTACAGCGCGTACAGCGCGTCGTAATTGCAGCCTCCGCGATCAACTTCAGAAACATTTTCAGAGCTAATTGCAGAGGCCACGCTCCGCTGTGCTGAGTACGGTGAACGCCACCTAGGTGGCGTTGGTAGTGCTTCTTGACGCCAGCGTCCCTTCGAATGCTGGCATCGAGGCGTCGTAGTGCTGAGACCACCGAAGCGTTCACTGTCGGTGCGCGTTAGTGTCATAATGCAGTACTTCTCTTTTCTGCTCGTAGGCGGCGGCACCGCCCCGAGCAAGAGCGCGGGTACACGGAGGAGTGTTAGATATATAAGGCGCGTCTGTGTAGCTCTCTGCAAATGCGTTTGTGGTGCAATGGGTTAAACGCTCGGCGATCTATCGTCGCGGGCGAGAGGTCGTGGGTTCGATTTCCAAATTTTGCATGTTTGTAAACAGCTTCTATAGACGCGTAAGAAAGCGGGAATAAACGTTGTGAGCAGACGACCCTCCCCTCGAGATTTCAAAACTTCCGCTCAGCTTCCATGTTGTTTGGACATCAAATTAGGCCGCATCGTTGGTATCTAGCCTCTAGTTGGTCGGGATTTTTCATGGCGGCGTGATCACACAAGAATGTGGGCCGATTCCGGAGGCAGTGCAATGAAGCAGGGAGTGTGCTGCTTCTCCAAGAGGGATCACATGACGTCATCCGGCGACATCATCACATGACGTCATGCTTGACATGATGACGTCATCAGGTGATATCGTCACGTGACGAAGGCGTTATCACGTAACGTAACGTTTAAAGTGACGATGTCATCACGCTACCTTTCGTGTGATGACGTCACCACGCGAGGTGTGACGTGATGACGTAATCACGTTACGTCATCATGTCAAACGTTACATCATCACTTGGCCCACATGGGTTTCGCATTTATAAAGAATACCCCCCTCAGCAGTTGTAGTAGCGGTTTTCCGCAGCTTCGCTGGACATGCACTTTCGCAGGGCCGGGATTGCGAGTCAGTTTTTTTTTTTTTGACTTCGATGCTGTCTTCACAAAGCTCTCTTTTGCCGATTTCGTCAGTACTAGAACGATACTTAGGATGGACGCTGTCCGCTTAGCTGTCTATTTAGCTATCTACGGCGAGTATTAGAAAACAGCCATAGATGCGACATTTCGCAATGATTTCACATGTGCGCAATAACTTACTGCTTTCGTGCGTTTCGAAAAATAGCAGTGCCTGGAAATTTATGAAGATAAAGAGCAATAAACAAGCCAAAAGAGCGCTCGAAGCCGCAGGCACGAAGATTAGGCAAATCCATGTAGTACCCATCATTCCCGCGGTGGTGGAGCGATCGTAGCGCCACTGTTCCCCCTAGTAATTTTTGTGGGAAACTATATGGTAGTGTTTCTCAAACTGCGGAGTCACGACCCCCAAATTGGTCATGAGCCTTTTTCTGGGGGTCATGGAGGGTCCACTTATGTGTACAGTCGAGAGCAAAAGTTTAGAAACCGAGACATAAAAATAAAATTATAGCACAGGCGTGCATCGCGAAATAGCCTTAATGCATGACGCTGGTCAAAGAGGCGCACGTATGCAGTACTACTCGTACTTTATTTACCACTTTATGCATAGGATGCGAAAAAAAAAAGAAAAAGAATTTAGTGGCACCGCTGGTCTCCAGACTTTGCTGTCGACTGTACATTCTGCTTCCCAGGACAGAGATGATTTTTCAGTCTCTGGGCCCATACCCTTTCGACACCGTTTTTGAAAGGGTAATATACGCATATATGTCACTCCTAAAATGACGTTTATTATGCACAGTGTAATATCAGTTTTGGCCACAAGATGGACGGTGATACGGCAAGGCAAACGGCGATGTACACCTTCGGTTGCCAGAAAGAAAACTTAACCGAACACGGCCTCCCAGCTGCAATCAGTTTTGTCTCACCGAAACTGTAGAATTTGGGTTCAGCGGATATGGTTGTATCAAGAAAGCAAATACACTCTCTCATTAAATACATGATTGAGCAGATCATTGTGAAAAACATTAACAGGTATATTTTTGGTGGCTCTCTCTGATATGGTTAATGTCTCTTAAATGAATTAAAATGTAAATATATCTTCATCATTTCAAGAAGTAGAAGTTCAGAACAATTATAAGGGGGGGGGGGGTAAGGGGGAGGTTCATGGTAGGTTCTGTACTGAATTGAATTCTGGGGTTTTACGTGCAAAACCACGATTTGATTATGAGGCACGCTGTAGTGGGGGACTCCGGATTAATTTTTACCACCAGGAGCGAGGATTTCTAACGTGCTCCAATGCACGGGACACGGGCGTTTTCGCACTTCGCCCCCATCGGAATGTGGCTAGCTGCGGCCGGGATTCGAACCTGCGACCTCGTGCTTCGCGCAGTGCAACACCATATTTGCCAAGCCACCGCGTCGGGTGGTTTAGTGCTACTAAGAGGAGTCTCGTCCTGGAAAACGTTTGAGAAACACTGCTCTATATGTGGTGTCTCGGAAGCGTGTCGAAAAAACCGTGCTCACGTGTGTAGTGACTGCACTTCTCGGCGCCGCTTCGGTCGATGCCGGTGGCGGTGTCGTCGACCTCGAGGATGTACCTGTCCTGGAGACGGCAGGAGAGCTTGTCCTCGTGCGAGGTCAAGCAGAAGTCGAACGCCTTGCAGGTGAACTCCTTCTCGTTGAGACACGCGGCGGCGCATTCCGAGGGGAAGGTCGCCGCCACGTACTTGGTCGCGACGGACGAGTAGCAGATGCCGGGCAGCTCTTCGAACTTGCTCTCGTACGTCTCTGCGGGAGGAAGGGAAGACGAATTACGTACCACTTTATTTATCCGAGTGCCCTAAAAGCCCGAAAGGCATTGCATAGGAGGGGACACAACCGTGAATATAAACAGGGTATATAGCGCAACTTCTTAACATACACGACTAAGCGTAAAAAGAAACTAAATCAGTATACAGCAAAGATTGAGTTGCAACAAAACTAATGTGATATATGATCAATAAATGTGCAATGATTAATTACAATAGCAATTGGGAGCACTGCAGGCATGATATACAATTGCGTCGTAACCGGAAATACATGCGATGCCACTACTAAACACATAACTACAAAAAAAGAAAAAAAAAAAACCACCAACGTAAGCAGTTTTTGTTTCTGAAGCAACTGTAGGCATTGATAGGGCTAAATGCCTACTGCAACGAAATTTTGGACCGTGTGAGAAGCCTATGCCTAAGATATAGGGTAAATATAGAGCAAGGAGCCTCCGTGAGCAATTTCACGTTTGGAATGCGAGTGGAAGCGTCACGAAGAACTCGCGAAAACAGTTGTTGTTTGGGAGGGGGGGGGAGGGGGGGAGTCCACATTGACTTCGACCATTTCGGTTCTTTAATGTGCATCCAATGCATCGCTACACGAGCGTTCTTGCATTCTGCCACCTTCGTAATGCGGCTGCCGCGCGACAGGGATCGAAACCGTAACCTCGGGCTCAGCAGCTCAACTCCACTGAGGAACAGCGGCGGGTACATAAATAAAATGGACAAAAATATAACAAAATGTATGCATCTTAGCACGAGCAAGAGAGAGAGAGAAATTTATTTACAGAAAGGCAGATAGGTTGGTCTGAGCTATAGCACGAGCGAAAACTAACAAATTGAAAAAAAATAAAAAAAAATAGAGACAAACGAACAACGAAGGCGAGTCTTATCGCATTAACTCTTTCCTGATATTTTGAGCACCTGTCCACACGATTGCACTCGAACCCCCGTATTCAGAAATGCATCTTAACTTGAAGCGCATGCTTGGATTTGACTTAAAATGACGCTTGTCGTAAACGTGCCGAAGGAAACGCAATGAGCGTCTTGGGTACGTTCACGCCAGGCGTCATTTAGATCTAGTCACGCATACGATGACCTTCAAGTTAAGAGACATTTCTCTATGCGGTGGTTAATATCGTTTCCCACAGGTTTCATCGATAACTTAATTATGTGGAACAAAATTGAAAGTGTACTCGCGGGTGTTTGCCTCGACTCACTCAGACTCGGGCCTACTCGCGCAGACAGACGTTAAAGATAACACGTGGTGTAAAAATATCACAGAGAAAATGCGCGGGAGGCGCGCAAATTTTTAAATCGATAGCTTTAGGGACCCCGTTACGCAGGTCGCCGGCGTTGACCATGAGCGAAAATTGTCTATCAATCACAGCGCCGCTCTGTTCCTTGCAACACCATCAGATGGCGCTCGCCTCCGCACATCCACGGCTGCGGCGGTTCCGGCCGGCTGGGCGGTGAAAAAAAAAAAAAAAGAACCAGAAAGCTCGCCTTCGTGAATAGCGTTCGCCGTAAGAGTTTCCCGGTAAAGATTACGGTTGCACAAGCTGCAGTTAGCGGGAAGCGTGAAAGGCAGTCAGGGACCCTTTAACGCTATCGCGTTCTACTCTTAAAGGCGAAGCTTAACGCCCAAGTTTTATTATTTTTTTTTTGCGCGCATACACTCACTCGTGTACAGGGTGCAGTCCGGCTGGGTCTCTGTCTCTTCGAACGCGGGCTTCCTGGACTCTGTGCCGATGACGCACTGCTTGCTGACCAGGCACGCCGAGAAGGCGAAGCAGTCCTCGCGGTCGCGGCAGATGTCGGCGCAGTCCTGCGTCTCGAAAGAGCCCACGTACTGGGCGTAGGCCTCGCTCGTCTTAAGCCTCGTCACCACCAAGTTCTCGCTGAAGCCTTCTGGCGGCTGGAAGCGGTCTGCGTGCGCGCGAAAACAAGTACGCAGTTCGGGCGAGAAAAAAAGGAGAAAGGAAGCTGAAGACGTAAGCCCTGTCATATGCAGGGCTTGCTACTTCATACGAGTTGTTTGAGATGACATGAAGAGGAAAAGAGTACAAGAGGCGGAGAAGAGAAAAGGAAAAAAAAACTATGAAGTAATAAACAAACTAGGCCCAGATGACTAACAAGTGGTGAAAGTATGGCTATATAAGGCCTGACTGGCGTAAGTCAACAGCAGGACCTTCGTGGATCGCATTGCATTGCGGTCCTACTGCTGTTCAAAGGCCCTAACAGATGACGAGCCTGTATTTGTCCACGTATACCACCTCAAGTATTCGCTATTAGCTGCGGGGTAGGGTAGCGGTGACAGTGACACATCACGTGCTCAATTAGACACTAAGTAATTAGATTATTCCACGAAGACTGTTATAGTTTGCGCGCAGTGCACTGTGTCGTTTGTAGCCGGGCGTCTCTTTTACAGATGCCTATACTGTTTGTATCGGCATGACGGACAGTGCTTTGCGCAACTTTTGTGATTGCGACGAGACCCAGAGCAGATATGTCCTTATCTGTGATCCTTCTATTGATGATGAAAGACATACTTTGCGTGTCGCTTTAAGCCGACTGGACGAGAAAGCGTTCAAGGAAAAAAAAAAAAGGCCATGGGCGTGACCGTCACCAGCACATAAAGGGCCTAGAGTCATTGATGACATTTTTAAGGACGACCGGACTGGGTCAACATCTCCGATGCAGCACAAGGACCGTGCACTTCGATTCGTGTGGCCATGTTACTTTGCCCGACTGCCATAGAATCTAATGGGGATGCTGCCTATAGTAAGCCGCGGTGATTTTCACGTCACAGCTTTCATCACGCCGGCATTGACAGCGTAAATTTAGGTCCCAATAGCATGACGTCATAAAGCACAGGCCTGCTATCTAGGAGGCGTTGGCTGCGTGCGACCGCCCTTGATTGCTCAGTGAAGGGTGTAATGTGTTCGCCCGCGTCACTTGTTGTCTATTAACTTCTCCCTTTCACTTTTCCAGTGTTTCCCTCTTCCCCCTCACCCAGCGTAGGGTAGCAAAGCGCATGTAATCTGGTTAACCTCGCTGTTTTTCCATTTTCCTTTATTTTTCTTTCCTTCTATGAACTGCAGTAAACATTCGCTTGCTTACTAAACGCGCGCGGCGTCAATTAAACTATAGGAGGGAGCGTGACGTCACACATGCACTTTTCGCGAGCGAACCTTCCGTGCTGCCGCTCCCTCTACCGTTTTACTGTGTCACGCCCCCAAAATTCAGCTGATCACGTCACGATGGTCCGCACAATACACTCGGCATACGGGGTGATCATTTGAAAGTTTTTCGAAATTTTTAAAGGTCGCCTGTGGCAGATAGCATAATTTTTGTTCCTTGAGCTGGATTATTTGAAGAGGCGGACGTTACTGGCACGACAAATGAAAACACATATTCAGCTAATTAACAAAATACACTAAGTAACTTCTACATAATTACTTTAAGGCGCATATAGCAAGTTACGAATTGTAGCTGTTGAGATTGCAAGATGTAGCCACTTGAAATGGATCTCCAGGATGGCACCAGTTCCGAGATATTATTTCCCTTCTTCTTTCTGCGGTTTTACGTGCCAAAACCAGTTCTGATTACGAGGCACGCCGTCGTGGAGGGCTCCGGATTAATTTTGACCACCTGGGGTTCTTTAACATGCACTACAACGCAAGCACACGGGTGTTTTTGCATTTCGCCTCCATCGAAATGCAGCCGCCGCGGCCGGGATTCGATCCCGCGACCTCGTGCTCATCGGCGCAACGCCTTGGCTAACTGAGCCACCGCGGCGGGTCTAGATATTATTTCCCAAAGTGTGGTACGAAATAAATGGGCTTTCCAGTGACATCAGTGTTTGAATGCATGAAAGGTCGTTTTGCTAGAAAGGTATAAGTGGAACAACAGCGCATTTTGTGCGGCGAGTTGGAAGGCGCGTATGTCCAAACTGGCGTCATTCTAGAATTTCATTCCAAGTGGATACACCTTGCAAACTAACCGGCTACAATTCGCAAATTGCAGTATTTGCAGTAAAGTAATTACGTAGAAGTTAATTAGTGAATTTTGGTTAATTAGTTTAAAATGTGTTTCGATTGCTCGTACAAGTAATGTCCGCCTCTCTGAATAATCAACTCAAGGACTAAAATTAGGTTATCTGCGATAGGCCATCTTTTGAAAAAATTCCAGGGAACTAAAAAATTATCACTCCGCATATACATGACAGATATTGACTCATACCAACATACCAACTCTCAATCACGTAAAACAAAGATCTAAAATTGGTGCCACAAGAAGAAAAATTGATAGACATGCACTAAAGTATCCTTACGTGTTTCGAATGCGAAAGCAGTATGACTTCTCTAATGAATTGGCTACGTCCATGATACGTGACGTCATACATCGTCACGTGTCCTCCACAACTCTACCTTAATCCACCTTAATCCACTTGAATCCGCCTTAATCCACTTGAATCCATCTTCATTCACTTCACTCCACCTTAAGGCACCTTACTCAAACTTACTCTGTATTACCACTGACGTCATACAAGACGCTGATGACGTCACGTTGATTTTTGGTACCACTCGGTGCGGACAAGAACGCCGGCTTTTCTGCCTCATGGGACATGCACTGCTTTCGCATTAATAAAACTTCAGTTGTTTCACTCACTCATTTGGTGTAGGTGCCTCGAGTCGGGGTTCAACTCTCCTATCATGTCACGGAGTCCTCCCGTAGAGTACTCTATGGTTTCGGCAACGAGCGTGCCCACCTGGGACGAGAATGAAAGTTTATCGCACATTGAAACGCGATTGCAGTGTATCGTCTTAGTAGGTCTCCGGTTAGCATCGTTATCAAGTCGTCGCGCCAAGGATAACGATCCTCATCAGCCTATTTTTTATGTCCACTGCAGGACGAAGGCCTCTCCCAGTGACCTCCGATTGCGCCCGCAAATTTCCTAATTTCATCACTCGCACCTAATTTTCTGCCGTCCTCGACTGCGCTTCGCTTCCTTGGTAACCATTCAATAACTGTGATAGTCCACCGGTTATCTGCCCTACACATTACATGGCCTTCCCAGCACCATTTGTTTCTTTTAATGTAAATTAGAATATCGGCTATCCCTGATTGCTCTCTGATGCACACCGCTCTATTCCTGTCTCTTAACGTTACGCCTAACATTTTTCGTTCCATCGCTCTTTGCACGGTCCTTAACTTGTTCTCGAGTTTCTTCGTTAACCTCAAAGTTTCTGCCCCATATGTTAGCACCGGTAGAATTCAATGATTGTACATTTTATCTTTTCAACGACAGTGGCAAGCTCCCAGTCAGAATTTGATAATGCCTGCCGTATGCACTCCAACCCATTTTTATTCTTCCTGTAAATTTCCCTCTAATGATTAGGGTCCCCTATGAACTAATTGACCCGGATGAACGACCTAGATAGAATAAGGAGACGAAATAAAAAGGCACCTCATGTGATTCAGACCGGTCTCGAACTCGCATCAGACTCGCTAAAATTCCAGTTTAACGAAACTCAGCCAGGCTTATGCCCATCTCTACCTCGCCTCGAACTCGGACTAAAGCTCGCGCCTACTCTGGCACTCAGCTCGACTCACTCAGACTCACGTTTTTTTTTTCCAGTACCCCTACTAGTCACCCAGAATTAGATTCACGCCCTCTAGGAGTCATTCGGCCTCGATTAGACTTAACAGACTCGCAACCTGTGGGACTCCCTGGTACTCACTATAAGGCTCACTCAAAAGTTACAGCGTTTCGAAGTGAGTCTGAGTCGACCATTCAATGAGTTCCCCGACTTTTGCCTGTTTATTACGCTCTTTTTTTCGCTACGTGTATTTCAGAGAGCGAGGAAGGCTTTATTGAGCGCCCGACATGTTAGCGTAGCATGTTAGCCATGCCTGACATGTTACTCTGCACGATAAAACTGAAAGATTAAATGACAGTTAATAAAAGAGCAGAAAAAGAAAATGAACATTCGCATAGGTGTCAGTGTCATGCGACTTCCTTTGTAGAGGAGCAAAGACCCTAAAATGACCGTAAAGGGGGCCGACAACCAATTTTTATGGCACGCGTTCCTTTAGTTTATTTAGTGCAACGGAAAGCTTGCAGGTCAGTGTATCCAATCCGGCAGTGAGAACCCGCACAATGTCGTAGAGCATTTTTTTAAATTAGAATTTTCAACCTGCGATCGGCGATGGCGTTTATGAAGCCGTACGCTGGAAAGAGTGATAGGCGAGCGGCGATAGCGATTCTACGCTAGCAATGGGGGCGAAGCAGACAGGTTCGGCTCTGTAGTTATAAGAAAAATAATATTTTGTCCTTATGCGATGGCATTTTGTATCTCACAGGGATATCGCAGAAATCGAGGTACTCCGTCGCAAACTCGCACGCGTACAAAAGCGCACGAGTGCGTTGCCATGCATGCAGCGAAAAACTCCATAACTCGCCACGGTTCTGTGGTTCTACTCGTTTCCACAAAGGCAGCGCCACTTGTTAGCGTGAACTTGTTTAGTTTGTAGTACGCATAGAATAAAGCACAAACACAAAGTGTAGGCTGTTTCTTTTTAGGTGTACCAAATTAAAAAAAAGATAGCGTGCGGCAGATAGCACGATTCAGACCATAGAGCTCGATGAGGCGGCCATTACTTCTATGAGAAATCAAAATGCCTAATTGAATAAGTAACACAATTACACCAATTACCTTTTTAATTTATAATATTAATAAGCACATTAATTGGCTGTACTTCCTTAGCTGCAGCAGTGCGCGCATGTTAAATTATGACGAGAATTATTTGCTACGCGCCGTTACGTGTTTAGGCTGTTGGCGTCAACAACCTATAAACACATAACGATGTGTTGAGGTGCCTTAACATTAGGAGTGACTAACGCACCGGTAGCCTTGAGCCGCGGTGCATGACGACAAACTTGAACTCGCTTTTTCTCAGAGCTTCTTCCAGGTCCGAGATGGCGTCGCGGGTCAGCACTACGTTTCTTCTTCGCGAACGATCCGTCTCTGAAGTGAAAGAAAAGAAAATCTGGAAGGGTCTTCACATTACACGTGAGCAACAGTTAATGCTATAGCATTAATTATCAGGACCGGCCCACTCGCGCATATGTTTACACAGCCTCCGTGATCGGCCCGCCTTACGAGCTTCGTTAACCCTATCTCGTCCGACGATTTACTCTAGTCCTATTCAGGCTTCCTTCAGCTATGAGTGCAACATTTTTGCAAACTTGAATACTGTTATCCGTAACAGGTATTCCAGGTGCCTGTACCTATTACCTGGAACATTCTTCCACGCATCTGCAAATAGAACATTATTTAAACTGCAAATGCTAATTTGCATTTGCAGTTGAACATTTGCACTAAAGAGCGTAACAGTCACAAAGTTGCTAAACAGAACGTCATAGTCAGAAAGCCAGAGATGCGGGCGTGTCCTATTACATTAAAGATTTGAAAGGCGTCGTTCACGTCGTTCTTCAAACGAAAGTTGTAGAGGTCAAGACACATCGTCTAGAGCGCGCTCCTGGTGGCCCAAAGCAATCAATGCCAGCGCATGGGGTGACCAGCTGAGCGAGATAAATATCTTGTAAGTGTATAACCACGTATACGTATAACCACGTGTAACCAACCCATAAGCCGGTTTCGCAATATCTACCAAGCCTCCGAGACTGGCAGACTAACGACACCGCATGCCCAACTACCCTGGAAGGCCACCTACATGACATTAACTTACTCTCGCTCGTGTTTACATTGAGAATCCAAAGCAAGCAATCGACCGACGTACAATGTGTCGTAAAATAAGCTGAAAACGGGGGCGACGAAAGTAACAGTGCCGAAAGGCCAAGCTGCGATACTCACTCACGTAAGTGTTGCACTCTTCCGATTCTACGAGCACGTCCGACGCGCTAATATTTGTGGTTGTCGTTGTCGCGCAGACCGATCCACAGTAGGAGACGGCACTGAAAGCCAGAACAGACGCAGCATATATATTAGCATACAAACGTTTTTCGACAGAGATGAAAAAGGGTAAACAAAAGGCAGGGAAGTTAACCAGGACTGAGCCCGGTTGGCTATACCTTGCATTGGAAAGAGTGGAAAAAGGGCGGGAAATGTTAAGAGAAGGAAAGTCCTGTCGATGTGCCCTGGGAGTCGCTGACGCAATGAAACTTCTCAGCGCTGCGCCACAGGTGGTACGTCAACCCGGTTGCCTTTAAATATTACAGCAGCGCTTTCGAGGCCTTCTGCAGCAGTAATACGTTAGACCGTGATCCCAAGACACTGTTGAATGAACAAAGTTACAGTGACGTTTCACTTCGTGAACGCTGGTTACGCGCAAGTGTATGGATGCCGCGAACAGACACAACGAGCGCCGCGGCGTCGAAGCACCAACGGAAAGGGCGCGAACACGGCGAATCTCTTCTCCACCTCCAGGCGCCTTCCTCCTCTGACGCTCGCTTTCCCTCGCGGCTACAAACGTAATCTCGCCGATTTGACAGACGGGGCATCTACGCTTGCGCGTAAAAGCTCATTTAGAGTGGCGTGGAGAGCGAGCCCTTTTTTTAAGAAGGACGGGAACAGACGACGTTCTGCAGTTTCCTGTCACCCACAGGCGTTGCATTTGGCACTATCGGTCGTTCCAGTCAAGAATGAGTATGCATTGATGAATGCAACGGCCTGGCGTAAGTGACAACAAATTACTGTTTCTGTACTTTCGGAGAAGGCCAGGTAATAAGAGCCGCAGTTGTATAGAAGGGTCGAGTGAATGCAAACGATGGGGAGTCAAGTCAGATGCGTGTCACTTCTGTAGCGTCCAGTCACGTGCTGGCATGTTTAAGTATAGTGGGCTGCGTCAGTTCTCTATCAAGGTATGGCAACCAAATTTGTTCTTTTACGGGCTTTTTAAGCGGCTTTCTCGGCGAGGTTTAATCGCACGACACAACATTGTGTTTTGGTGGCTGCCGACTCATTGCGCTATTTTGGGCAACGAAGTTTTTCGCAGGTTCCGCAAAGACTCGGCAGCCCCGAGTGTATTAACTATACTGCCCTAACCAACTCCAATGTAATGAACCCTTTCGCATGACCTGTACCAATCCCTTTCATTAACGACCAACCGAATGTTTGCGGAAGCTGATATGGGCTGCTCAGCAACTGTTTTATTTCGCGACTGCAAGCCGGCAAATTACCAAGTGGCCGAAACGCAAAAGTGCTGTTAACTGTTGTCGTTTCGATACCTTTGAATGCGTACAAGAAATACGTTGCAAACAAAATTCTTTTAGCTGCTTTATTTTCAGTCGAAGCTGTAGGCAGAAATCGAACACAGAGCTCTTCCGAACATGCGTTAGGTTTCATAAAGATTACTATAAAGGCACTTAGGATGATTGTGTCAAACCTCAATTTGGACAAAACAAGATATTACGAATTTTTTCAGTTATCTAGGCGCTTTCCATTGCGCGACGCACATTCACAGAGTCAATGCATTGGAAACCTGGAATGAACGAAGTGAACTCAACGTCTCGTCAGATTTAACTTTTTTTTTTTTTTCGTGGGGGGAGGTGTTGTCGTTAAAGTATTGGGAAAATACGGATATACCTTGTTTCAGTTCAGGTGATGGAGGCTATTGATCTGTCATAGGTTTACCGCTCACATAAAGGAACTCAAAACGGGCTCAGCGGGCTGCTGTTCGTAGGTAATGAGCAAATAGGTAGACAAAAATTACATATTTTTGCGTTTAATAAAATACAATGCTATTAGCATAAGTATTTTAATAGATATTTCCGATTTAATACGTTCTAGATTTAACGACATATTTTCAGGTTCCATATTGACTTCGTTAAATCGAAGTCTAACTGTAAAAAAAAAAAAAAAAAAAAAAAAAAAAAAAGAGCAGAAGTGCACTAATATTAGTACACACGCGTTAAATAATTAAAACAAAAATAAAAGAGAGTAGATTTCCTTGAGTTCTGCGTGCAGTAGGCCGCAAACATTTACCGGACACGCAGTTTGCGACAAAGCTGCATTCCGCCGAAGCTTGGGCGCGATATAGCCCCAAATTCAAAGCTTAAAAGTGTAATAGGTTTTGCGACCCACACAGTGATAATCAGAAGCGCCACGTCTGGACAGTGCAGATATTCGCATTTTGTTTACAGAAATGAAAATAAAACAAAGAAGTTTAGGCGTCTATTATGGTACAACGTCAACTCCTTTTCACTAAACAGCAACAGTAATAATAAAATAATATTGTAATATACGAAGAAGAGTCAGAGGTTCGGATAATCTAGAGTGGAGTTACATAAGACAGTAAAAAAAAAAAAAGTCCACATGTAGTCCTAGACACATTGAAGCCTACAGACAAGGCTTAGCCAAGTTGCACCATACATTATAATGGCTTTAGACACATGCGCGTGCACTGACCTCCGAATACGTACACCAGGCAGCGATACGGTCGAATATTAAATGATATCCCTAGATGACTTTAATATGAAAAGGTCTACAGATAAAGAAAAAGTCCACAGATAACACAAAACATGCATGGAGACACATCAAGTCAAAACCGACCTTAATCACGCAAGGTGCGCAGATACGAGTGTGATACACGCATTAGGTAACTATCGTATGATGAAATACGTGTGATCGAAGCGGATTGCGCTTTACATAACTCTTCCAAACGCGGCACCTCGAATCAACGAAGTCAACTCAATGTCCCGTCCGATTTAACGAAGTTTTCATTGTTAAACATTTTTTAATTTATTGAAAAGACACCGGACTGTTTGACAAGTTGTGACAAGTTGCGACTGTGCACTGTGTGACGTGCAATGTATTAGTGGGACGCTGACACTGCGTAACGCTATGTAACACTTTCGCAGACTATGTGACAGCGCCCACAGAAACAGTTCTGTATTGTGTATGTATGTGTGTGTGTTTCTCGTTTCTTTTCCTATTCTTTTTCTATCATCTATCGCATCCCTTTCCTCCTACCCCGGTGCAGGGTAGCCAACCGGAGATATTCTCTGGTTAACCTCCATGCCTTTCCTTTGCCTCTCTCTTTTCTGCTGTTTCTTCTAAGAACCATTCAAACGCACACTTGTTGGAGAGCTCCTGGTAATCATCCATTATCCTTGGGATAGTACTTGGACCACGGCCAGCTAGTGGCCTTGAAAGAACAGCTTTCAGTGTAGTAAAGTGCTTTATTTATTAGTACTGACATGTACGCGAAATACTAGGGACGATTTTGTGCGGTGACATCGCCTTTGTTGGTATACGTTTCGTTTATATTTTTCTCTTTACCTGTTGTAAGTGTGAGTGTCCTGCCTGCCGTCAAGTGTTCTTTTTATTTCTTATATTTTTTATTTTAGTTTTAAACCAACTTTAAGTTTTGCATATAAATGACATGAAGTACCCAGAGGCGTACTGGTTGCAACCTCTCCCCACTTAGCCCTACCTACCTACCTACTCGTGTCTCGTAAACTATTGTGGCTTACTGCACGCAAAATACACTTAGAGTTGTTTTGAGGCGACTTTGCCAGAATACAGTTGAACCTCAGGGGGATCGTATCTCACCTGCAGTCTTTGTAGTCTTTGGTTGAACAAGCCTTGAGGCAGTTGTCGCGCGTGATGACACCCTCGGTCCATTCCGGTTCCATGATTTTCATTTTCGGTATCTGGTCGTAGTCGGCTGCGTGGCGAAGTATTACAGTGTTAGTGAATGGTACAATTGCGTTGCGGGTAAAAAATGTCGTCAAAGTGTTAGTATGGAACTCCCGCCGGATTTCTCCTGATCGTCCGCTATAGAAATATAACTCGTGATAAAGTTTGGCACATTACGGAAGATTATAACATGAAAATTATTCAATATTTTTTCGTTGAGCCATCAAATTTTTTGAGGTCATTTAGTACTATTAAGCCTGTGCGAAAGAATAATAAAAAAATTGAGTGAATCAAAAAAGGGTGCTCCTACAAAAGTTCAAATTTAACCATGAGAGTTGTAGTATATATTGGTTCACGTTTTGACATAAATATGCCTGCCTAATGAACTTACAGCAACTGCATACCTAACAAGAAAACAAAAATGAAAAGTAATCCTGTAACATTCCTTCTGTTCACGCATTCGTGTGATTAAATGAAATAATATTTTGAAGTAATTATTATAAATTATTGCTTTAAGGAATACAACATTTTTCACCGTGTGATACAGTACATGTACACATGCTAAGATGTATTTAATTATGAAGACCTATGGGGAATTTTCTATTTAATATACAAAAAATGCAAGCTTGATGAGCCCCCACTGCGCTTGGAAAAAAATGGGGCTCGCAAATAAATAAATAAATAAATAAATAAATAAATAAATAAATAAATAAATAAATAAATAAATAAATAAATAAATAAATAAATAAATAAATAAATAAATAAATAAATAAATAAATAAACCAATCAGTGAATGTTTTATTTACTATTATATATCTATTTTCATCTATCTATTTACAATAATATATATACCATGCCCTGGAACACCCCTAAGGTCTGAGTGTTGGCGCACGAATACATAAATAATGACACTGGAGAATATATGAAACCAAACAACACAGAGAAGTAGTAGTAGTAGCAGTAATAATAATAATAATAATAATAATAATAATAATAATAATAATAATAATAATAATAATAATAATAATAACGAGGTTAATTGTTATCGTTATCGGTGTGAACATTCTATTGCCAACCGGCATTCGCGGCTGAGGAATAAATCCCCTGCGTGCTGCAATTATTTTAAGCAAATCTGCTTACATTTCACAGGAAAGTGAGCAGCAACAGATATCAACCCTTGACGTGGAAACACTAGCAAAAACAATTGAAAACAATTTTGACACCGTCGCCTATACAGACCTGAAATTGCAGGATGCCCCAGAATGAGTACCGTGACGTAGACCATGTTTTCAGTGTAGTCGACCTGTAAGTCCAGGAGAAACTAATTTAGTGGTGCCATTTTCATTCGTTCCCCTTTCTGCCGTATGAGTAATGCGTATGACATTGTGGGAAACCTTTTCGGAGCTGATCTTGTTCAATCCGAGCAAGTGTGGTCGGCGCAGTGAATTCTCTTATATGTATGTGCAAACTTCGTGTGAGTGTGGCGTGGTTGAACGTTCTTACGAAGTACACGGATCATCTTAGAAGGGTCGCGTCAAACGATAACTAGTTCACTGCTTTCGCAAGAACACCAGTAAAGCTCTTCGTCACAACTAATAGTGAAAACTGTTACCGCAGAAAAAGTAAGCAGCTAAAGGAAACAGAAATATTTGAGCGTTTTAAACTGGGGGACAGAAAGAAAGTACAAACTAAATTTCTTCAACTTTTTTTAACATCATATATATTGCATGCTGTAAAATAAAGCGTTGTTTTGTGACGCCGATGTATGCCTATAATTTGCAGATCACGAGCTAATTAGTGACGCAACCCGAAAATGCAGAATCATTTCTCATCTCTACCTGAAGGCCCGTGTGAAACGAAAGCCGTTTTTAAACGGTTTCTGCTGCAAAGGTAACCTTTATAACTGTGTTCATTTTGCCATTTTAAAGGTAATCAGCTCTTTTTACCTTAATCACAATGATAATATTCGCAGGAGTATTGATGACAGAGCCGAAAGTTGACAGCAGTAGAAGTAAAATTCACAAGATGCAACATTATGTAAGTGCGGCATCTGGAGTCATTTAGCATGAAGTATCACAAAATGCATAGCGCTGAAATTAAATGTACGCGGCCTCTTTGAACTTTATTCTCATAAAGTCAAACCCGGATATATCGAATCTAAAGGGAATCACAAGAAAGTTCGATATACAGGTAATTAGATATATAAAATAAAAATTTTATATAAATTTTCAAGGGGATTTTACGACTGTTCCATATACACAACAATTCGTTATATGTGGATTCGATATATCCTGGTTCGACTCTACTACCTTCAGACTTAACGATAAATGACCAAAATATCTAAGCTCAGGTGTGTATCGCCGTTAATTGAGGTAAAAGGTAGGTGGTTACCTTTGGTATTCAAAATGTGCACCGCTATAGAAGTTACGGTGTTTCAAGTACAATTTAATTATTGAATGAGACACCCCGTTTGGACCTCCTCTGTATTATACAGGTATGATGCACAGCACACAACTACTAAGCTATGAACGAGCACCAAGATTACCACCGTCCTCGCGTCTAGCGGGAACCTTAAATGCCGACGGCGCGTGACGTCAACGTTAACCTACACTTTGGGGCTCGAAATTCATGAACGGCGCTGTCATTTGTCGCTACACGCTACAGTCCGGTACAGCTTAAGACGGCAGGAGAGGCCCCGCCCAAATGACCGAAGCGCGGCAGTCCCCGCGACTAAAGAAAAAGTCTAGCTGACGCGACTCGGCCCAATTGGAAGCGCGGGCTCCCATGTTCTGCGTCGGCGGGGTCACCGGCCGTACGGCTCATGACGTCACTATAGACTGCGAGCCCATTGGTGGAGGCTCGTGTGCGTCCGCCTTTGGGGAGTAAATGCCGCGGCCTGCTATAGTTGTACCCGACTATAGTACCAGAGCTGCACAGTTTTTTTTAATAGGTAGAGTAAGGCCGTACAGTCGGAAGTACGCACCAGCACGTCTGGTGTCCTGAGAGGTGACAGCCTCGTGACACGCTGCAACTGCGCCAGGAAACCCCGCTTGATGTTGGCGCTGTTCGCCATCATGAGTGGCATCCTCTTGGCCACTGTAAGTGGATAGGGCGAAAAATGGTGAAAAGAATAAGGATAGAAGAAAAAACGTTGAAAATAAGCAAACTTCAGCTATTCCTTCGGCTTTGACCATACATACTGTGACGGAAACGAGCACACTACTTCTTAGAGACGTCTTTATCCGCGGAGTTTTAACACTCCCCGCCTAAGGTCCCCTTCCCTCTTCCCTTTCTACCGTCACGAATGAGGCGGGTACAACAGCCGGGATCCTCAACTTTAGTGGACCCTGGGACACATTCCCAGTGGTACACACCGGAGTTGTCTTCAAAGGAAGTACATTTGAAGATGTGTCACATACCCGTGGGAACCGCAGCCAACGCCACCTAGATGACACAAGGCCTGTGCACTCTGCTTTATGACGTCATGCTGCGATGCCCAGAATTTCCGTTGTAAAGCCTGGCGTGACGGATGAGGTGGCGTCAAAACCGTTGCTTACTTGGGAGCGTCCCCATTAGATTCTAAGGCTGTCGGACCAGATAGCACGACGTCATGGTCCGGAGTGAACAGGCCTTGCGCTATCTAGGTGGTGCTGGAACAGCCCGCGCTTTTAGACTGCATCACATTGGGGATCAGCCCACAGCTTTAGACTTCACTATCTTCGGGATCGGCCCACATGTTGTGGTTAGATAGTTAGATAGATGGCCGAAAAGAAAACTGGTCTGACAATGGCAACAATGGCTATTCGCAATTAAAACAATTTTAAGCTCAGCAGCAGGCTCTCACGGTAGACACTGCCATCTTCTCAAGGACTTCCTTGCGATGCCCTAAGGTGTCAGGATCACTCTTGCCTGGCGACCTCCGATGACTGTGGTTGTTCGCCTCCTGTCTCTTGCTTTCAGTTTATAAATGTGTGTTACTTGTTCTCGTCTATGTTCGTGTCTGTCTCAAGCGCCGAGAACCGTGACAGGGCGGCAACGCGCAACGTCGTCCTCGTACGCTATATACGATATTGCCTGTTGTGGTGTCCGAAATACATGGACAGATGCCACCGCTCTCAGAGTCTGCGTGGTTTACTGAAAAGTACGTTTCAATAACATTACCTTGATTTGGACGAGTTGGTTCATCTCGACAGCGTTCATACAACAGTGCTGTGGACGACGAGACCACAAATGACAGCGCCTGTTCTGTCGTATGGTGTTCCTTTCGTCCTTGTTCGTAGCGCTGGTATATGAACACTACATTTCGGTAAGGTGATTATGCACCTGAAGGATATTTATGATCGACATAATTGCCAGCATGGCTGGTATCTATTTTTGATTAGGCGTTCAGCTTCTCTTTTCTAGTCTCTATTGCGGTGAATGACTGCTTTGAATGATCTGAGTTTTCTTTGTGTGTACTTATACAGCCGCTCGCTTTCTAGCCATGGGATATGACCGTCTGGTGCTTCTAAATACTGTGTTTAATTTTTGTACATACATTTTTACTTATTGTAATAAATACCGCAAAAGAATAAAAAAGAAACGCAACAGTGCGCTGGTCAGCGCGTCCAGCTACCAAATGCGCATCATCGCAGAGACGTGAGTGGTAATTCCGGTGGTGCTGGCGGCCATAGTTTCGTTTTTATTCACCACATGGCAAGGGTGAAGCTTAAGATAAGATAAGGAGGTTACCCGACGACACGATAATGACGACGTAGACCGTCGGCTTAGCGGAAAGGTCTGAAGGAAACTACAACCACAGTTCCGAGCTTTTAACTGCTGTCGCTGCAAAAACAGGGTGGCATACGGGAGGGGAGGAGTAGGCGTACGGATAATGGCATTCGTAATGTCATCTATTATGAGATTCATTAAAAAAACTCACTTAATGCTGACACCCACGGTTTAATCTCACGGCCAATACACGTGAAGCATGTCCTCCGTGGCACCGCGCACCGCCTGTATCTCGGAGGCTACGCGTAATGTAAGTGGATTACCCGGGAAGCCGAGCTGAACCCATGTGTACTCGGAGTCGTTCTCGTTGTAGCAGTTCTTGACGCTCAGCTTCTTGTTCAGGTCCCTCATCTCCGTCGTGATGTCGTGGATGTTTGCGAAGAAGTAGAAGTGCGGCTGCACAAAGAAACGTGAAATGAAAATTATGCTGATCCAACGCGCGTGATGGAGTCTGTGGGAGGCGACGCTTAGTGAGGCGGTTAAATAAACGAGGTACAATTAACGGCGATGCCCACAATCGTGTTTGCTTTCGTCCTATGCGAAGCGTAATTTCTTGCAATAAATTTTGCTTACGCACCGCAAAGGCGTGACAACTTCTATGTCCCTTGTGTCGTATTGGCAAACGCGCATGTCAATACATTCGAGGGCTTTGTGTCACAGTGGAACATATCCATTCCGGAGGATCAACCAAGAATGGGCACACATCCAGTGACACATAGCGAATCGCTTAATCAGAGAAAATCAAGTAACTCGAAGAAAGCGCTGTATATAACGCGCTTTTAGTAGATCGACGCGCTCCGGAGATCCCTATGAGCCAAAATTTGTGTTCAGGTTTTACGTAGGTACTTATGGTTTTTTTTTTTTTTTATTACGCAAAATATAGGTGAGCTTACTCGCACTACTCGCTACGGTGGAAGAAGTAGAAGCACGGTTGGCGTGAAGAAATAAAGAAAAAAACAACAACATTGACAATCACTTTAGCATACGCCAAAGAGGTTGAAGGCCGTAAGCCTGCGCGCTCAAGCGACATTAATTAAATTACTTGACATTCTCATTCGAATGAGAATGTCAAGTAATTTAATCAAGTTACTTCTTATTACTTGTTTTCTCCCACCTAAGGTCGTGGGTTTGAGTGTCTTAATTGACGCTACCTTAATTAACTGCGCCTTAATTAACTTCGACCTAATAAACACCAAAGGTCGAGGGTTCGAGTGCCTTAATTAACTCTATATTAATTAACCGTGCCTTAACACCAAAGGCCGTGGGTTCCACTCCCACATAAGCTCGAAGTTTCGACTCCCACCGAAGGGTCGGAGTGTCTGAATTAACTCTGTAGTAATTAACTTTGCCTTTCTTGGCATGGTGAGCGGCATCGTAGCCAGCTGTGGAAGAGGACGACGACGAACGCGAGAGCAGTGGCACGAGCGCGTGTCTGCGCGAGGCGAGCTCACATGACTTTCTATACCGCACGCCGCGTTTTTCAAGGCCACCGTATGACGAGGCATTCAAGGCTTTCGCTTTAAAGAACATGCGAGAAGAAACCGAAAGTTTGCATTTTACGAACTGCCCGTGTCTTTCGCTATTATCGAGGCAGCTTGTCGTAAGGGAAGGCGTGGATATGACTTAGCTTGACTGCGCTAAGGAGGTGGCCGACTGCTGACCAACCGTCAGTTGCACTATATATATATATATATATATATATATATATATATATATATATATATATATATGCACTTGCTTTTTCAACTGTGACACTAATGCTGGCGCATTAAAACGCGCGCGCAGCCCACGTCGCTCCAATTGGCCGCTCCAAGAAGAAGGTGGAGGAGGAGGTTAACGACGACAACAACAACAACAACAAAATGGAGGCCCCATAAACACAACCGCGAACCTCGGCATCGTCGCTCACGTAGGCGTACATGGCCACTCGAACAGGGAGGTTCCTTTGGTTGACCGAGGTGTCCATAAATTCGTCCTCCTGCGGAGACATGTGGAAGAGTAGAAAAAGAGAGAAAGGATCAGTATCGAGTAATACCAATACGGCACCGCACCACAAGATCCGCGCCTCATTTCGTCATTCTTCAATCTCCCGCGGAGTGAAATGACGCGCTGACTTTTCAGCGTGAGCTCTCTGGAAGCAAGCAGACTCGCGCCTATACGGAGACCACGGCGTGCACTCAATGTTTTAGCAACGACGGCTAGGTTTCTGATGACTCGAATACGTACTTTTTCAGGGTCAACATGTCGCGCGTGAAAGACAATGAAGAACGGAATCCGTGGCCTCATGTATGTGTATGCCATCACGTGCGTTAAAGCCGGCCGACATGAAGCGTTTGTTGAACGCGAAGTCGTTGAGTTGAGACAGCGTTCAGTGTATCCTGATGCTGAACTATATATGTACGAAAAAAAAATACGGAGCACTGCGACACGGGGGCACGAGGTGTTTCAAGCCACCTCGAAGCTGAGAATGTCATGAGTACACACACATGAGCCCATGAAATGGCACATGTGTATGTGTGCGAGCAATTTATAATGTTTAGCGTCTTGGCCTAGCACATACTGGCCGCCAGTTGAGTCGGCCGCAAGATCAAAACTCACGTCGGCATGTCCGCTTACCACAAGGAAGCTGTAGGTGATCACTGCGTGGGTGAGGTTGACGTGTCCCCCTGGCATTGCCGCGGTCACCAGCTCGAAGGTGTGCACAGGCATTCCACGGACCTTTTGCTGCTCTCAATCAATCAATCAATCAAGCAATCAATCAATCAATCAATCAATCAATCAATCAATCAATCAATCAATCAATCAATCAATCAATCAATCGATTGATTAAGCAAGCAAGCAATCAATCGATCAAGCAAGCAAGCAAGAAATCAATCAATCAATCAATCATATTTATTCTATTGATAATAGTTGGATATTTTGTGATTACAGCTGTTTCTAATAACTTGATGCTGATCATTGCATAGTTATCTTTTAACAGCCTCTCTTCTTCTTTCTAATGTACTTTTTTCAGATTTCTAAGAATAAAATTAAGATCGAATCAATCAATAAATCACTTCATACGTGCTATCGCAAGAATGACAACGTATTGAAAAGTTTCATGTTTCTATTTCGTGAAAGGACTATACACATACACTATAGGCCTGGCGGCTAGCTAGGTCATCGGACTGTACACCATTTCCACCTTACTGGATATTACTCACGATGCCGAGGTAGCTCGCATTACTCAGGATGTCGTAGGTGGGCAGTATCGTGTCCAACATGTTGACCTGATTTCTGTCCGGAAACTCGATGGCGGGTGCCACGTCGTCTCGCGCTTGCACTTCGCACCCGACCAAGCCGCCGCTGTCGACGTAGTTGTAGACGTGACCTGCGAGTTTCAGTTCTTGCGGCACAAGTGATATAACGCGCACTGTGCAGCACCTGGCTCAAGTCCTGGCTACTAACTGCGCCGACTTTTCGACTTAGGTTTAATGCGAAAGCATTACATGCCCCATTACGCGAAAATCTGTTGGCGTCGGCGTGACCGAAAGGTGGTATCAAAAATGGCCGACGGCCCAAAGAGTAAAAACACGTCAGAAATGCTCGGATTGACGTCAAATCTCTCGGGGAGGTTCCTGAAAACAACGTAAATTAGTGGCTTTGAAACGAAAACTTGGTACATGTCGGCCTGGGTGGGAATCGAACCCGGGCCTCCGGGGTGCAAGACGAACCCGCTTTCCCGACGACTTCATGGTTCTGGCTGACTAAAGGTGTGCCTAGTGCATGCGTCATTGCACACCTCAAGTCAGAGCCATCTGGTTGACTAAAGGCGTGGTCTATAGCGTGTGTCATTGGACACGTGACGGCGCCGCCAATGGGGAGGAGGTGGCGCCACGTCATGAGTGTATAAAATGAGCATATGCATGACGTTCCGAGGCCTACAAACGCTATAATGCTTTCGCATTCCCACACCTAAGCAGCTTTAAATGTTCCTTGTCGAATGTTTTGTTTGTAAAAAGGTTGACAACTAAACCGCAACAACCCCAGCGGCTTTTAAGGCGAAGCCATCTGTGCGAACCCCCTCAGGACTTTCTTTGAACATGGCAGTTGGGGTGCTGCTGCTGTCTTGCATAGTAGGTCACACTTGAATGAAAATCGAATTACGTGCACATTGGTGAGATCGAACCGCTGTCCTCCAGCATAGCAGCCCGATGTTCTAACCATTAGGCCACAATCGCACGTATGCTTCTATCGTTTCTATCGTACCACACCAACTATAGCTCTTTGAGATGATCACCCCCGTGTGTCACATTGCGCAGCAAGGGTGTGCACGAGAGCGCATGCGCGAGAACCAGTATCCCATTACGCCAAAAACGTAGGAATGAAGCTATCTGAATTTATAGCGCTTCATTTGAACTTCGAGGTTTGTAGCAGCAGAAAATTGTAGAACACAGACACAGAAAAGAACGAACAGACGTGGACGAACAGACGTCCACATCTGTTCTACAATTTTCTGCTGCTACAAACCTCGAAGAATCAACCAACTAGCTCAGTTAAACGCCCTTTTGACATACATTTAAAGGCTTCACGAAAGCTCCACTTCAAATTAGGTTCCACGATGTGAGTTGGATATACATAGTTAAAAAAAGAAAAAAAAAAACATTTGTTAAGGCTTTACTCCCCTAGTCACTTTGATGTCCGCCGGTGCCCGTCGCAACAATTTTGAGCATTGATAAAGAATGAAAGACTTACTGAGCACAATATTGGGCCAGGTATTGATAGCTTTCACGTGACGTCACGTACCCACCTTATCACTGTGTCGGTGCACCAACATGGCGACTACGAGCGCTTAAGTGCAAGCCATCTTATTGAAAGCTTTCACGTGACGTTACGGACCGAGCTTATCACCATGTTGGTGCACCAACATGGCGGCTACAATGACGTCAGTGCAAGCCATCTATAAACGTCACTCCATCGCAGAAAGGTGACATTGCAACTTTTTTTTTCGATCAGTCCACTCTCACTTACCGTTGGCGTAATCGTAGATCTTTTGCATGGTGACAATGGGGGCGTGCTCGTCTGTACTGGCCGACTGCCAGTCTACACCGGTGACGCTGAGCAGACCGTCCCTATCGCTGCGAATCACCTTAGAGATAAGGAACTGAGCTTCAGACATTCTGTTACACATCATTATCAATATTATCGAAACGTTTCGCGGCAGAAATGGTACTTTTATACATTCTCATAGCTCAGCTTGGCTTGCGTTATATGTCTCCGCGGGAATTATTCCGCATTACAGATGGAATCGTAAGTTACTGGAAAAGATACTCCTCCTCGAAACCGCAAAACGTACGCACTGCTAGGCTTTTAGATAGCAAGGGGACTGCTACTGAGGATCCACTCCGTTGCCGTGGAAATTCGTCTACATGATGCCATCCTTGAAGAGATTCTCCGGGCTTACCATAACCGTTGCAATATGAAAAATGTCCCGCGTCCTCCTTATTTATTATATAAGTATTTTTTTCCAGGCGCAAACAGATCATCAATATTGTCGTGACAGGTGCTACCATCACTTAGGACAAGCGTTATCAGTCGCTACTATAAAGTCGATGACAACCGAAATATGCAATGGCAAATACATCGCTGTCCAACTAAAAGAAAATTTATCTGGATGCATCAGGGAATACAGTTCGTTCATTTAGTGACGTCACAGCGGAGGCGAACTTCTTTCAATACCAGCGTCGTAGTGGTACTATGTGCTGTAGCGTGGAGGCCCACAGAATTGACGCAGTGCGGTTTCGAGCTCGTGCAAAATTTTTTTTTTTAGGTTGTCGGTCTAAGAGTGTGCGAATATTCGAAACTTTCGGATAAGAAATCGAATATTCTCCTATTCGATTTAGACTTCGAATCAAATAGGCACAATTCGTAAATACGAATATGTTTTTCGAATAGTTTTTCGAGTATTTCAGAATCGGCGACTGTGCGGAATCAAACAATGGAGCAAAAGCGCGATACATTTCATTTCCAAAGTCATAGTAGGCAATATAAAATATGAGAAAATACGTAGTGGAAAATGGCTACGTCACTCAGGGAGTCGCACTTTTTTCTTCTAAGCTGGAATCATTCGAACTCTCCGAAGAATCCTGGGTATGCACACAAACTACATATTTGTTACTAATGCTTCATTTGTGCTTTCAATAAGCAAGGCTTCATAACATGCAATGTAATGACCGAAACTTGCTAAAACTTGTTAACGTTATTAATACAAGGCTGTGAATATCGCTTTATAATACTGGTGAAAACGGCCTGCTCATTATTCCAAAAACTATTCGAAAAAAAAACCCATTCCATATTCAATTCGACTAGGCTTCTGGCACTGTTACCTACATATTCGATTTAGTCTTGGGAAAGTAATATTCGCACACTCCTACGTAGTTGTGGTCGAGTACCAAGGGCGCGAATGACGTCACTACTTACTTCCAGGTGGGACAGGTAGTGCGCAAAGCCCAGCGCCGTGGGATTCGAGAAGGCCATTTCGACGTGAAATTCGAGGTCCAGGTTTGAAAAATTGGGCGGAGCCGGTAGATCATTGGCCAGACGTTTGCACCCTTTACCTGAGGGGATCTAAAAAAAAAGTTCATTGTAAACGGTGATATTAGGTGATGGCTAGAGTGAACCACACGTTGCTGAGGAAGCACTGCAGTATGTGCTTTCAAATGCCGAGGAACCAAATTTTGTGTGGCTTACAGAGAAAGAGAGAGAGAGAGAACGACAGGGAGGTTAACCAGAGAAAAGTCCGGTTTGCTGCCCTGCACGGGGAGAAAACGAAAATGGATTTAAAGAGATATGAAGGGAGGAAGATGAGTATCGAAACGGAAATCGGCGCACAAAATTGAAGTTGCACACCTCACTAGCATGGTCTATCTCGCAGGCCCGTAGATCACGGGAAGTGAACTAGCGCTATGGCTCTGGCCTTTACAGCATACATCCGTTGTGACCACTGTCCAGGTATTTTTTTTTTTTTTTTTTGCTCTGACAGTGGCCGGGCTGTCAAGTGCCTCTAACGCGGTACGCAGCACCTGCCCCTCCGTACTATAACGTCGGCAGATGCACAAAACGATGTGAGATTGTTACTTCACAACCGCAAGTGTCGCAGGTAGGGCGTCCGGCCCGTGTAAATTGCGAACGAGTATGACTTGGCAAAAGGCGACACCAAGCCACCAGCCGGTGCAATAGAGTTTCTTCACGCCTTGGTAGGTATATCTTCCTGACTGGAAGATCTACCGGCCGCCCAGGCGGTAGGTAGACCTGCCCAGTCGTACGTAGATCTTGCTAGGTAGGTAGAACTGCTTAGTTCAGGAGCCAGGGAATGTAGGCGACTGTTCGCGGAATTCCTTGACACTTTTACCCCAGTAGAGGGCAGCCAGTGATTTCTTACCTTGGCTGACCTTCTTGCTAGCGTCTTCATTTCCCTTTATGTCTCTCTCACAAGAGAAAGGCTCCGTTTGGGTTGTAGTGAGAAATAAGCACTTTGGAAGAACGCAGTGTGTAAGTAAGAGAGAGCCAGAGAAGAAAAGGGAAAGGGAGGGAGGTTAACCAGAGGGGAATTAAGGTCCGGTTTGCTACCCCACGCTGGGGAGAGAGGACATGGGGAGGTAAAGTGACAAGAAAGGAGAGAGAGAAAAAGAAAGGGAGCACAGATACACAACCACAGTCGGTCACCACAACTGCATATTGTCACCTCACAGCACAGTAACACTTGTAGCGCTATAAACATCAGTTCAGGCTACAACCACTTGCCCAAGTCTGTTGTCCTAAAAAACTGCAACAGTGCTCTCGTCGCGCTAGTGCTGTGTGTTTTGTGCGGGGGGGGGAGTTATGTCCCGAAATGTGCACAAGTTGGTTATGATGGAAGCCGTATAGAGGGGGTTCCTGATAAATTTTGAATGGAGAGTTATATAGGTTTGTAGCAGCAGAAAATTGTAGAACACAGACACAGAAAAGAACGAACAGACGTGGACGCGGATGAACAGACGTGGACGAACAGACGTCCACATCTGTTCTACAATTTTCTGCTGCTACAGAAAAACCAGTACTGGTTTGCTCTGGATAACCAGTCATAACAGCTCTGGATAAATCAGTCATTAAAACGTGTGATCTAAGTTCTAAGCTAGTTCTAATGGTAGAGCGTCAGCCCGTGTAAGGCGTTGGTCCCGGTTTCTAATCCCGAATTGGGAAGAGTTTTTTGTCTTCAACTGCGAAGATGTCTTTCTGGGAAACCCGCATGAATTTACTTGGTAGCTTCGAGCTGTACAGTTGGGTGGACGTCAATTTTTTTTTTCTTTTATGATCTTAGTTTAGTAGCAATGTCAACGGGCTCTCTGAGCAAGTCTCCACACTGCGCTGTGCTGGTCTTCGTCAAAGCTTTAAACTCCCTTCTGCCATTTAATGTTCATAAACGAGTGTCAATCATCGATCAAACAGCGAAGTTCTCCCGTTTAACATCGGCAGTAAGGAAAGCGCTTGCCTGCAGGACGTTGTCTTCGTCGTCGTAATAAGGCTGCACCATCATGACGTCGACCGTTTGCGATCCCGAGGTGATCCTGAGTGGCAGCGACCTCATGGTGCCGTAACCCATGTCCCAGTTGTCGTCTGGAAAACGGGGACAAAGTTAAATTAAATTCTGGGGGAGTTTACGTGTCAAACCCACACGATCTGATTATGAGTACCGAAATAAATTTTTGACCACCCGGGGGAGATCTTTAACGTGCACCCAATGCGCGGCGTACGGGCGTCTTTTTGCATTTTTCGGCCCCAGCGAAATGTGGCTTGGATTCGATTCCGCAACCTCGTGCTTAGCAGCTCTACGTCACAGCCGCTAATGCACCACGACGGTTGGAAAATGGGGTGATAAAAATGCGTATTGCGCAAAAAGCTTTTCGAAATGAATAACAGAAAGCTTTACTAGATGGCAACGCTGTAGCAAGCAACGTAAGTAGCGACGACCGCATCGTGCATGCGGAGAGTGCAAGGCAACGTCTGAGCCCGTTTGAAATTTCGAGAGAGGAGGACGCGATGTTGCAGGAGGAGGAGGAGGAGGAATTTCGAGAAAATTTTCCTATGCGTGGCGCTAGAGAAGAAAGCCGAAAAAGACGAAGTGCTCAGAGTTTTCCTCTGAGCACTTCGCCTTTTTCGGCTTTCTTATTGCTAGTAATTGCTATTATTGCTTTCTTATTGCTAGTTTCCTATTGCTAGGAAATTATTGCTAGTAAAGTGGCAAATCGGGGCAATTTGTTTTAGAACCTCGCTATAGCGAAGTTGAAGGGGAAGACGTAATTGCTTCGTTATACCCAGTACTTCGTTAGAACGATTGTTTGCAATTGCGGCCAGCATCGGTGGCTGTTGGGGTGAAGGGGGTAGTTAACACGAGGTAAGCCGAAGACGATGCAACAGCACGCCGTACTGCCGAACGACTGCGTTAAAAAAATAGTAAGCGCACGTGTCATTTTACTTTTCCGCCATAAACACACACTGAAATATCGTGTAGGCGCTGTTAACACACAAGCTGCGTCCCCCGAGAAGGCTTCGCAGATATAAAATCAGTGGTTTTAAAGTGAAGCTTTTCTTTGCGTACATCCCGGGTTTTCGTGACGGTGGGAGCTGCGTGGCTGTTATGTCGCCGAATGGGGCAACCAATCACAGTGGAGGAGGCGCGCGTCACCGCCACTGGGTTCCTTACATTACCACCAGATGGCTCTGGTCGCCGCGCATCCGTGCGCATGCGCGGTGCCGGCAGTGTGAAAAAAAAGAACCAGAAAGCTCGTCTTTGCGCATCCGCGGCTGCACAGTAATGAGGAAGTAAACGCTTCTGGCGGACAGAATGGATTCGATTGCGCTACGTACGTATGCACACGCTGCCTCTGAAACCATAATGCGTTCAAGGCGTCCGTTGTACTAGCTTGTAGTCGGCAACAACGCTTAACAAAAGGCTCGGTATAATTTCTGTGCGTCCGCGCTTGTGTGTGTGTGTGTGTGTGTGTGTGTGTGTGTGTGTGTGTGTGTGTGTGTGTGTGTGTGTGTGTGTGTGTGTGTGTGTGTGTGTGTGTGTGCGCGTGCGTGCGTGCGTGCGTGTACTCGTGTTTCGACTCTATGCACACACACAAAGCTTTGCTGAATGTAGATTCCAACTCGTTGGATCTGCTGCAGCTTTTTCTGCTGCGAAGTGCTGACTGTTCATTATCAATGATTAAGAAGGTTTGCTATATTCATTTACAGATAACTTTCACTTCGTTAAAACGAGCATTTCAATCCATGGGCACCTATGGGGAATTTCACGAAAAATTAGAATTGCTTCGTTATATCTGTTTGTTATGATCTGATTCGTTATAACGAGGTTTGATTGCTACATTGCTTCGAATAAACACGCCGCGTCAACACACAAGAAAAAACGAAAAAAAAAACGATACAGAAAACGACTACGTAACGGGACAATTAGACCACACAGGACGAGCTCTGGGAGGTCTGCGTTCTGAAGTAATTTTCTGTATAGTTTTCGTTTTACAAAACAACACGTTTACCCTAAACGAGGATTGAGACTTTGAAACGGCTAGCAACGAGCTAACAAGTCAAGACTCAGTGGGGAGCCCACGCTTCGATAAGGGGACTTGTGGCAACAAGTGACCCTGACGAAGACAAAATCCCTCTTCGAAACATTGTCTCCAGGTTGAGGCTTCCATTTAGAGATAATTCTATGCTTATGCTGCCTGGCGTTCCCCACCCTCCTCTCTTTTTTTGGTGTGTTTGCTTTCCTTTTGCGCCCTTCTTTCCATTACCTCTTCCCAATTGTAGGGTAGCAAACCACAAGCCTCTCTCCCGGTTAACCTCCCTGCCTTTCCAATCTCATTTCTCTGTCTCTTTCTGTTTTCTCTCTTGTTCACCCACTGGTGATCACCTAAAGTAAGCAAGAGGCGATTTGTGTGAGATACTTGGTGACGCACATTGAAGCCAGAATGGGTCACAGCGTACCAGTTAATTAGGTCGCCATACATGAAGTGTTCCGAGTCGTTAGGCCCTAGTAAAGCGTGCTTTCATCCCGATTCACTTTTATTGTGCGTCAGACAGTATTGCCGTGAGCAAAGGTAACAGACAGGGTGGTAATTTTTAAGTATTGTGGTATCTTAAATAAAAATCGCCTGTCGCACATGACGTAATTCTAGTATGAGCTGTATTATTCAGAGAGGTGGACATTACTTGCGCGAGGAACAAATTAACAAAAATTCACTAATAAACTTCTTATTTAAATTCCTTTACGGCGCTTATTGAAATTTACGAATTGTAGCCGGTGAGCTTGGGAGGCGCATCAACTTGGAATGAAATTACAGGATGACACCAGTTTAGAGTTATGCCCCCTGAAACTCTCCGTAAAAATGCACCGCTGTTCGACTTATCTCTCTAACAAAATGCTCTTTTATGCTTTGAAGCACAAGAATATCTGGAACGCCCATGTATTTCCTCCCACACTTTGCGAAATATCTCGAAACTGGTGTTATCCTGGAAATTCATTTCAAGTGGATAGATTTTGCAAGCTCACCGGCTATAATTCGTAAATTTCAGCATGTGCCTAAAGTAATCAGGAAGTTAATTAGTCATTTCTGTTAATTAGTTTAATATGTGTTTTAATTTCTCCTGCTATTGTCCGCCTCTTCGAATGGTCCAGCTCAACGACAAGAATTATGCTGTCACAGGTGATTTTTTTAATTCTGTAAAACTTATATATGATTACCCAATATACACAAGTATCTATCGAACGGCGATTGGCGGTCGCTTTATGGAACAGTCACCGTTAATTGTAGTTAGAGGCGACGTGCTCATATGCCTGAACAACAACCCGAACTAAAAACATTGGTGTATATTTTTGCTGGCTAATGCAAAAATGAAGCTTAAAACCCGCAGGAAGAATTTGTTAACTTTGCTCAAGAGGCTACATTCGACAATACAGCACTAATTTGTGATATGAGGTCGCTGTTGTCTACAATTTCTCTGGTCGTCGCCGTCACGGTGTGGTCTTGGAGGAAGAAAACGCGATTTGCAGGTCAGCTACCTGAAGTAGAACGAAATGTCGAACGAGTCGGTACGTATGAGTTTGTAGATTTCAGCACGCACAATCGACAAGGCCAAGAAAGTGAGGGATGCACGGACACTAGCACTACAAGAAAATGAGTCAGCTACTGAACTTAGTTACTGAACTTAGTTACTGAACTTAGTTACTGAACTTAATTACTGAACTTAATTACTGAACTTAATTACTGAACTTAATTACTGAACTTAGTTACTGAACTTAGTTACTGAACTTAGCTGGTGAGATTTAGAGAGAGAGGGGGAGAAAGGGAAGGAAAGACAGGGAGGTTAGTCATTGTAAATAACGGCTGGCTACCCTGTTCTGGGGAAAGGGCTGAAGGGAATAATAAGTGATAGAAGTAATAAATTAAAAATAAGATCACAAAAGTTCGCCCAATAAAGCGATGCTACGGGCTACAATTTTCAATGTCGGTACATGCTCAAGGCCCATATAAGTAATGAACGCATGGTACCGGCAAACCAGAGTCGCGTTGGCTCGCTGTCTTCGGGGTAGCAGAGCGCCCACTGCTGGCTTTTGATTCCACGGATGGGCTCAGCTGGACCTTGGTAGTACTGAAAGGAAGTGACAATCTCCCATGGATTGATGACGCTAACTGATCTTCGCCTTAGAAATGTAATTATGTTGTTAGTAAGTCCGGCTGGTCCGCTACAGCGCGAGTAGATGGGCTGATTCGTTCGATATGCTAAGGTGGCAACGTACAAAGAGCAAATTTAGGAACACAAAAACGTAAAAGTGACACCGATGATGCTGATCTGACAGCTGAGTTTTATTGCTGACAAATCAGCATATATAGCCAAAGAATATGGGCGTGGTAAGCATGAAAAGGAGCAGCATCAATATGGTTTGGAATGGCAGTCTAGATGACGACAGTCTAGACTGTTACTGTCATCGTCTATGACAGGTATGGTATGACACGGATGTTATGCCATACGTGTCATACCACAGTCTTTGCGCTTGTGATGCTCACCGCACCGATATTCCCTGCCTATGAATGTCGGTTCGTCAGCTATAAAACTCACCCGTTAGTTTAGCTCTTGTTTACGTTCTTGCTTAGTTTCGTGTTCTTGGATGTTTGGACGTTACTCTGCTGGCTGCCTTAGTATTGAATTGAATCGTTTGAATTTTTTTCCGTGTTCAATGGAGGAAAGGCCGAACTAAGAGTAAAAATTAATTCACTTTGCAGAGGTTCGCCCCCCCCCCCCCCTTCCCCCTTCACGAGGCATACAGTAGGAGGAACCAGAAATCTACCTGAACACTAAAAATATTTAAAAAAAAACATGCCAGAATACATTCATTATTGAAAGAAAGGCATGGACTATTCTTTCATGCAGTCTCTTTTGCAAAAAACGAAAATAAAAACGGAAAATACAGGGAAACACAGGAGCACATAAGTAAAATGCACGTAAGTGTCGCAACTACACTTCGGCGCACACAGCTGAATTCTGACCCCTGTGACGCCTATGAGAAAAAGATTTTCTTTGTGTCGTGGTAAACACAATTCTTGCATCACATTCCGTTGACTTTAGTTTACGTCACCATTGACTTTTCGTGATAGTGTACGTTGCTCTTCCGAAAGGGCATCCATTGCTGCGAAGAATTTCATGCACAGTAACCTTACAAGCCATTAAATGGCAGGGACAATTTCCTTAGCGATGCTTGCAGAGGACAGTGATCGGAAGTGTGACTACAGTATAAGTGTACCATGAACATTGTTCTAATGCATGTTACTGAGAACAAATGGAAAATCTCAAAACTGATCTCATAACGAAATTGAAGTTTAATTTGCGTTTGCCTCGCGTGCATGGTATTATGGCATTATTCATTGGCTGTGCGTTTGAAAAGCAAACTGCATTTCTCGTGCAGTTTATTTAGTATAAATTCTCATGAAATGATTGGATTGGCACATATCTAAAGGCACGACAAACTTTTGAGTGGTTAAGCCACCTCATTCAGCAACGGAAGTGGGGTTCATTATACAACAACACCATAACAGAGACATGGCCCACAACTCCAAAGCAGTCTTTATACGGTTGTTAAATTATAACAAGAAATTAGAAGATAATTAAGTGGCGCACCATGGCTTACACGCACCAAAAAAGTAGGAAAAGTAAAAATGAAATAAAAGAAATGAAAGAGATTAGCCACCGACTTTGTGAACAATAACCTGTGGTGAAAGTTTGTATATATTGTATGGTAGACTGAGCTTCCTCGAAATACAAGTGAACTGCGAGTAATTGTTCTATGATCTTAAATCACGTTACTTCCTGTGCAAAGTCTGCGTTTTGACATACCGTGCGTCAAATTGAACTTTATGGGAACTCTGCGGTTGCAGTTTCCTACCTATATTTACCTTTTTTTTGTGTTGATATTATCTCTCTTTTTTGTGTCGGTTAGCACGTTAGCATGGCTAGCCACGTTAGCACGGGAACACCGATGGGGCCGAAGAAAATTTGTGGAATCATGGTTCATCCGTCGCAATCGATCTGCATGCAATTCTAACCGTGGCCCCCTGCCGGATATTTACGGCCGTATCATACATAAATAGGATGTATTTTCCCATTTCTCGCCATTTCTGTACATGACGATGCCACCCGCATAGGTGGCGAAACGTCTATGTTTTTGTTATATTTTATTGTTGAGTAAAGCCAGTGATAAAAACACGTTGAAGTATGAGTTCCCCTGGCTTTTAGAACATTTTTTTCACACACATGAAAAAGAAAAAAAATTGCGTTTCTTTATATTGTACAAGCAATAACTTAGGTGACAGCATTGAGTGACCTACCAATCCCTTTCCCCGGCTTGCCCAGGCCATGGCGAAAAGTGCAGAAGGTCCCAGAATGGTGAAGTTTTGACGTTTGGTGCTCCATTCAAACATGAGCGCTTTGACTGGTTCTGGGGGATTCTGAACGTCCACGACTTGACACGTGCGTTCTGCAACGAAAAAAAACAAAAAAAAAAACATTGACAGCGCGATTTATTTCCTTCAAGAAAATGAGAGTGGTTCCTGTAAAGGAAGGACAAGGCAAGATTCCAGCAATTTCCAGCAATCACAATAAACGGAACAATTCGCCTGAACATAAGAATTGTAGGGGTGTGCGAATATTCGAAACTTTCGAATAACTAATCGAGTAGCATCCTATTCGATTCGGTCTTCAAGTCGAATAGTCATTATTTGTAAATGCGAATATCATTTCGAATACTTTTCTAATACTTCAGAACGTCAACTGCACCCAAATAAACATAAAATGGAAGTAAAATAGTGGTAAATTGTCACCCGTGGGCATTGTATAGACGTAAAACATGAGAACTTGCGTTGTGGAGAAGGCTACGTCACTTAGGTAGCCATACTTTACTGGCTGTACAGCGATGATTCGCACTCTCTGAAGAGCCCTGTGCATTAGAACAAACTATTTCTTTGCTTCTAATACTCCATTTGTGCTTTTAATTAACAGCTCTTCATAGTGTAAAAATGCGGAAACGCAGAAAACGCGAAAAAAGGTAACTAGAGAAAGTGTAACGAGCTGGAAACCGTTGAACATAATGTATTTTTATGTGAATTTGACATTGGACCTTACGCATTTATGCAAGCAAATAAAACTGTAGGCAATTAATTTGGACTAATTAGCTAATGAATGATAACAGAAAAAAATCACCAGAGTGAGAAAGGTGAGTGCTAACAAGACCCCATTAGTCCCACTATTTTTTTTTTTAACAGCTTGGCCCGCGTTAGCTGCGACACATGGTATATGAAACTTTGAGGCTGAATGCAAGTATCCATCGCGGTGAAATTAGATATAAAGGTACTGCTACAGTTTCGCCGTCGCTTACTCCGGTAGACGAACAGTTCCCTGGTGCGCGCAATGTAGTAGAGGTTGATGTCGTCTCCGCCGTCTTGCTTGAACCTGAGAAATCCCTCCTGCGCTTTCGTGTCGTAATACTCGATCAGGTAAAACGTCGTATTCTGCGGAAAGATAAAAAAAAAGGAAACAGTTGGTGCTGACGTTACGAAATAAGTAAGTGTTTAAAGAACACTGCCATACAAAACTACGCTATCGCGCAGAAATGACACGATAGTGCCGCAAATAATTATAAAGGGAACGTTTTAGTGCGACCAGTTTGAAACGCGCACAAACTGCCAACGCACCATCGTGAAAAAAAAATTGGAGACTATTGACGTCACCAAAAAATTATGTGGTGGTCTCGTGGTACCCGGACCCCACTGACGCACATGACCGTGCTGCCGAAAACTGAATCAATTCAGCACTCGATGGAACAAGAGGAGAAGGAGGGTTCTACCATATCCTCCCCCCCCCCCCCCCCCATTCCACCAAAAAAGACGAAAAAAAAAAAAAAAAACCCGAGACCCGCCGTGGTAATCCTTGTGGTCATAACATTGCGCTGTTGAGCTCGAGGTCGAGGGTTCGAGACCTGCCACGATGGCCTCATTTCAATGGGGCCGAAATGCAAAAAAAGGAAAGAAAGAGAGAGAAAAAAAAGAAAACTCGTGTTCTTAGAATTAGGTGCAGATTAAAGAACCCCAGGTGGTCCAAAATTAACATGGTATCCCCTCATTACGCATTGTAAAAATAATTTACCCCCGTAGTGAATAAGGGTATAAATTGGCTTATAACTCACGCAGTTACACCCAAAAAAAAGGTGTAAGAGTGAGTGGTATACACCGATTTACACAATTACTCAATTTTATGAGTGTAAATTCTTTTACGGTGTAGACTAATACGCCTAACTCTTGCCTTTGCTTCGAGTTGTTGATAAATTCGACTTCGCCCTGCCATCGGCTTGCCGCCTGGTTAGCGCTGATGGTAGAGCGGCTGCCCCGGAAAGGTGGTGGTGCCGGGTTCGAGTCCCGGACAAGGCCGAATTTTTCTTCAACTGCGAGACTTTCCTTCAGAGGAACCCTTACGGGTTTCCTTTGTAGCGATTGCTACGATTGGGTGGATGTCTCATTTTTCATTTAACCATTTAATCTTACATTGTAAACCGTTTTGCACCCTCAAGGGTCCATAAGGGTGCAAATTAATCTATAACTCTCACACTTGCACCCTTAATGATGTACTGGCGTGAGTCAGTGGCAAACCGACGGGGGAGGGGGGGGGGGATTCGGGGGTTGTAAAGCCCCCCCCCCCCCCCTCCCCTGAGGCCCACTTAACCCCCTCTTTTGTTTAACCACTTTTCTTTCCTTACGCATTTGAGTGCTGCAACTAAGATGTAAGACGCGCAATTGTCTGCACACTCGCAAAAAGCGCATTTTTTTGACAATTTCCCGCGAAGAAATCGAAATTAGTGCTGTTTAGATGATATTGGCCAGCTGTCAGCCTCCCCCTGGCAGAGATCCTGGGTGCGCTACTGGCGTGAGTTATAGATAAAAAGCACCCCTAAGGGCGTGAATTTGTTTACAGTGTAGTGACGTTTGAGATCTGTGGTAATAACGCTTTAGGTTCCTGAGTAGTTCGGTCGTTTCAGTGGGACCTGAAATTCCAACCACGTAAAAGAGTCGCGCGTGATTCCACTTATTCGGCATTACATGATTTAGAGTCTATACACGGAAAACAAGTCGGATGCGGTTTTAGACTTCGGAGCAGCCGTTAAGATGCTAGTGTGAGCGCAGCGTTTATAATGAGAGTTTAAATCAGTAGAAGTAATATAATGGAAAATATTATCTCACCTCACTGGTATCGCTGATTTCCGCCGTAAGTTTCCATCCGCCTCTGTAATTTTTCATAAGGTTTGGAAAAGGCTTGGCTGAAAAAAGAATGATAGAAAAGAAAGGAGGGCAAAAAGAATGCTTCGAGATCTGAATAATTAAAAAAAATAAAGAAAAAAAAAATCGACCTAGACTCGTAGGCACTAGTTGGGAAGTCTCTCAAAGTTGGCATGTGCTGTTAAGTGTTTATCACTGTATATTATCATAATCATCACCCAGCACCTGGAGAAGCATGTCTGGCGAACAGCCAGGATAATTACAGCTTCAGCATATCATTAAAGCTTGTTTCTCTCTCTCTCAACGTTAGTTTTACAGAAGAACGTAACCTGTTGACCAAAAACAAGCCTGTAACAGAAAATAACACCTGCCTTACATTTATCTTGGGACCTAAATGCTGCACATTCAATATTAAGGTACATCGGAGTTATTTTCTATCAACGTCATTTCTTCTCGTCCTAAAGCGTTGGGGCGCGATATTCGTGACATTAAGGCAATTTATGTGAAATCTGCGAGAATTAACGAGAATACACGAGAAAGTGCTCGGGGATGTTAGCCTCGATACTGTCGCATTCCGCCATGTTGTCGAAGTAGCCAATTTGTCATTTTCATATGTGATTGGCTCGCACTTGCCGGCTGCGCCCTCTGACTGGCACGAAACGCCAACATTGCGGGATTCGACAACATGGCTATATTTATTACAGAGTCCGGGGCCGCGATTTTGTAGTGGTGCCTTTTCTTATGCTATTTCTTTTTCTCTCTCTCCCATCGGTCCCTCCGCACGTTATCAACGGGATCAGCCAGCCAGCCAGCCAGCCATGAATGAATGGTGGATGATACGAGTAGCATGAACTCGGGCAGAAGACATAGCACTACTAAATTTCGGCCCCGGACCGAAATATGTGACGTAGTGATTCCTTTCGCCCGATTCTATTCCTTTCTGATCATGTACCAATCACGGATGGCCAATCCCGTTAACAAAGTAGGCGGAATGTCACTCTGACCGATGGCGAAACGCGAGAAGGAATACAATTGGAATACGATTGTTACTTCATCTAGAACCAGAACACATCGGGTTCTCGGTCATTCCCATACTAAGCCCGAGACAGCGTAAATGTTAACCGGGCCGATCTCGTGGATGATGTAATCAAAACTGGGCTGATCCTGGAGGCTGTGTAATCCGCGGTCGCGTGAGTAACATGTTTCGCAAGCGTGGTCGGATCCTCGGTCACGTGATAGGGAGCGCGTGGGTGCACTCAGAACAGGCACTGCTATCGCTCTCAGTGCTTCGCCCGTGTGAGTAAACTTCGATTATTTTATACTTCACTCGTCAAGATTGGTTCCAGGCTATAGATATTCGTCATACACTAAAGATGCCTGATTTTGGGGCTCAGGCTGAAGGACGCGACAGTCGCTACGTACGTTTGACTTTCTTCTTTGGCTTTGCGTCGCAGTCAGCCTGGCAGGTTGGTAGAATAACAAGTACCGCAAGCACCAACAGGGCGGCGACGACCAAGAAGTGCTTCATGGCCTGCGAACAGAAGGTTATGGATCAGCGATGAGTTGGATTCCTTCTGTGGCGAATGTTCGACATGGTGTTGAATCACATGATCGACTTCGTTATAAGTACGGTGCCCAAAAATGAGCTTATCGAGTTGTGCACTTCATAAACCTCGTTGGTAATCACTTTAATTGATGAAGGCGTTTTAATCAAGTGTTTAAAAGAACAAGCAAATTTATTTGTTGAAAGCCTAAAGCTAACTTCACGAAACGTTTATTGCTTCTTCTGTCACCCATCTGTCGCGTCTGCTTCACAATCCTTGTTTTCGTTGCAGTCCGAGCTTCTGTACGGCGTTATTACTTATTTCCATGTAATTTTTATATTTGAGCACTTTGCATTCCTTTTTCTTTTTTTTTTGCCTCATGTTCGAGACGTTCAATATGTCGCGGTCCGTCGGCGTAAGTTCTCATGACTGTTAGTGCTTGCAGGCAATAATTATCTTGCGCATGCGCACTGAGTCAGAGATTCAACTTTGCTTATGATGAAATACAGCATGACTGACTGCACAATAAACAGATACTCGTTAGTAGCTCTGTAATTATGATGACTCATTTGAAACATGTGCAAAGCGTCATCCTGTCATCTTGACTCGCTCTCAATGCAGTCTCCAACACCTTTGAATAGAGTTGCGCAGATTTCACACATTTATCGAGTGTCTGCCATGATTTCTGTTTTGAAAAGCATGAACCCAGATGGTAAACCACTTGATGAGTCTTCTGCGCTTTTTCACGTTCTCACTTCCAGCTAAGTTAATTCGTTTGACAAGCGCAGAATTAAGATAAATGTAGAGAACTTCGTCTAGATTATGCTGTTTTGTTGTCCGAACAAGTTGCAGCCGCACGTTAAGGCCCGAAGCTGTACACTAAGCTCTCTGATATGTTTTTTTTTTTTGTTCAGGCATATTGTTGACTTGAACAAACTGCTTGGTTAGTCTGTGTAAGTGTGGCACACAAATTATCAGGAGAATGCGCAAATTATCAAGATTCAAACACCTGCAAAATGGTGTTTCCACCTTGTTCATCGTACAGGGCAATCTACAACGTTGCATTGGAAGGATGAAACCTAGATGACCCTAAAAGTGGTTAATTGCAGCCGAGGCTATCTTACCGCTCAATCGGATCCCCAGCAGCTGACGACTGCATCCAAAAACGGAATTGAATAAACAAAAATCAAAGAAACAGGTTAAAAACGAACGCACTAACATCACGTGGTTTTAGAACGTGAACCTGGTTTTGAACGTTTTTTAGAACATTTCATCTGAGCTACAGTTGATGTACAATTACTGTTGTGTATAGCTTCTTCTTCTTTCTGGGGTTTTACGCCCCAAAACCAGTTCTGATTATGAGGCACGCCGTAGTGGAGGGCTCCGGATTAATTTTGACCACCTGGGGTTCTTTAACGTGCACTACAAGGCAAGCACATGGGCGTTTTTCGCATTTCGCCTCCTTCGAAATGCGGCCGCCGCTGCCGGGGTTTGATCCCGCGACCCGCTCAGCAGCGCTTAAGATTGCGAACGGGACAGAAAAAAAAAGGGGGGGACGTAGTCTAAAACATATCAAATTATCGGGTTTAGCATTCCAAAGCAATCCATGAACTAGACGCCATAGGTGGGTGGATAATTTGACGTAAATGCAGGGTACGCGAGCAATTTTGTATTTCGTTTTCATTGTACTACGATAGCCGGAATCGAACCCGTGACCTCGGGCTCAGCAGCGGAACTCCATAGCCACTATAAGTCACCGCGGCGGGCGATGGATTTTGTCTCGCCTACTTTACCGTACAGTAAGTAATTTGATTCGTACACAACAGTAATCTTAATCAGGCCGGCCTTGCTTACGAGATTGGGCTGTTCAAACAGTAATTGCATTGCAGTTTGCGATTACATTGATGATGGTATGGGGTAAATTTCGTGGAGGGTGATGCGATTGTTGGGGGCAGCAGCAGTACCAGCTACACCTTGCTGATCGCTGTCGAAGGTGTCACTGTATAGCCAGCTTTGTTGATGACATGCGTGTCCTACATACAGGCTTAAATCAAAACCTATCGGACTAGAACCTTCGAGACATTCAGCATAAAAAAAAATGGAGGTGATAAAACTGTGTGAGCACCGTTTCTGCTTGCATCACAAAGAAAGAGCTGGAGTATCTCGTGAGTATGAGTGGTGCGCATGCGCGGTAATAACGCCGTGTTTTATGGTTCCTGCTTTACGCACAGCTCTGTGTTAGTTATATATTTCAGTTTTAGTCCAGCGTTCGTGGCGTCTGCGTCTTCTCTCTGCGTACAGCCGACCTCACAAGTTCTCGGAGCACGGAAAATGAGAACAAGCTAGGTTTTCTCGCCACTTCACCGCAGAGTCTGAAATGTATGTCAGGAATGTGATGACTGTACGGAGTAGTATCGACTTCACTTTTCGGTTCGAGGGCATGTGTCTGCAGGTAGCGATGAAATTTAGATTTTAGACGGTTCCCGTGTTCCCAAAACTTTTGCAGGCGGCGGGTACGTCCCGTTTGTATTTGCGCTGGTAACGCGAATCAAGAACGCATAACTATCAACTCACCATGTTCATCGGTCTCATCGACAGCGAGCGAGAGTATCCAGCTTGCGGCTTCCCTTAGAGGCCAAGCTACGCCCCACCGGCCTTCGCTACTGAAAACGCGGCGGACGAGGTTTTCATTTCGATTGTTCTGACGAAGATAACGTGCAGGTTTCCCATGATAGCTGATCGCATCACTCCAGGGAAAGAGGAAAGCTTTGGCGTGTGAAACAATGAGTGCAGTTGATTAGACAATGAAACGTCAGATTAGAGGGGGGGGGGGGGGGGGCATAGAAAGCAAGTTCTGTTATCGATGAGATGAGACTGAATGAAAGCTTGTAACCGCCCACGTCAGATGCGCGCGCATTCCAAAATGGAGTACATCTGCTTGTGGCTAGCAGCGTTCGCCAATCCTAATAGACTTTAGTGGAGTTTTTTTCAAAACTATAACAATTCTTACTGTTTTAACAGTGGGCCGACATACGGACTTGTGCTTGGTTCTTCACACCCGGCTTTTTTTTCTCTTCTATTTTTTTTTTCAGCATGCTATGGTGACCCTTCACTACATTTGTTATTTCTGTTTGTCTTTCCATACCTAATTATTCGCGTTTATATTTACACTTTACTAATGCTTCTTGTTTAATGTCAGTTTAGGAGAAGTGGAGTAATCGAAGTGTGAGGCTCTTCAACCTCTCCAGAGCACGCAATTTATATGAGCACCGAATGGTCAAGCGTATCCATTTCTTTTCATCAGCCTCCGTTACGCCGTTACAACACCCTCGGCGAACACTTCACTGCTTATCGCTTATCTAGACACGAGATCAACAATAGCTTCGCTGCACTGCTTTCCCTCAGTAGCGATAAATTTACCGTTTTCTCTCGTCGCCGCCCTCATTCTACAATATCCTCGATCGGAGTTGCCACTCAGATAAGATTAGATGGCCAACAAAAGCAGCCTGAAACCTTTTGGTGTCGATTGTCGGAAAGCAACGAAGCAAAAGTTCAGACTTGAAAATGGAAGGCGTGTATAAACGCTAAGAGTACGGCGATTTTTTTTTTCGCTGCTGTGTAAATGCAAAAACGCCCGTGTAGCGTGCATTGGGAGCACGTTAAAGATCCCCTGGTGGCCAAAATTAATCTAGAGTCCCCCACTACACGGCGTGCCTCATAATGTAATCGTGGTTTTGGCACGTCAAACCCCAGAATTCAGTCATTCATTCCTGTGTACTTCTGTGTCTTATGTTCCCGTTATTTTTACACTGATTTTATCTTAAAGATAAACCGACTGGCCCAGTTTGACTCCATTGCAGGCACGGCTACTCACTCAAGTATGCAGCTGTGCTCTCATACTGTTATGCAAATAAATGCAACCACTGGCGGCCGACTATAAACACATTTACTGTCGCCGAACAATTTTTCAGACATGAACGAGTGCCATAGTGTAGCGGCTTGCGGGAAATAACTAGCACGCGAGTTAGCGCGTGACGCTTAGTTAAACTTTCTTTTCCAATCTTTCACATTTCAAATCGGCCTTGCGTGGGGGTGGGCGTTACACGAATAAATACGGTATTTACTTGTGGCGTTAGCGCTGCGAATTATTGGCTACACTTTGCAGCAGGTAAAAGTCAGTCATAACCTAATATATACAAGGTGTCTCAACGGTCATGCACTAAGATTTAAAAAAAAATATGCAAATGCCACGTAGCTGGACGGAACCAAGATAATGTTGTTTGACGTCGCTAGGAGATACTCAAAATATTTCTTGCATTCCTCATAATTAGATAATTAGTCTTAATTATTAAACTTCTCAAATATTATAATTAGACGAAAAGTGTAAATGAAAAAAATTGTAGAGCAACATGACAAACGCCCGAGACCGCTTTTTTGTTGCTCAATACGTCCTACATAAAAGTGTTTTTCCGAGCGTGAAAGAAGCCCGCGAATACACGCAAAGTTGCCGCGTGACTTAGGTGTGAGAATCATTGTTTGATCACTGTAGGAAAAAATTCTGAACTACCATTTTGTACAACCCCCGTCACGTCTGTCTAGAGCACTGCAGCTTCATGCTGTAGAAGAAAAAAAAATATCGTCGCGGCCCGTCCACTCCGTGAAGATGGTTAACCAGCGAAGCTGAAACGTGCGGCCCCGGTGTTCAACACTGGGTTAATCCCGAGGGTTCATTAAGGTATTTCTAAATTATGAGTTTACACACACGTTCGGCTGCGATGGAGAGAACGACGTCACTGACGGTATGCCTGCAGTCTACCATTGTCGCTTGCGTTCGATGTCTCGAGTTTGCTCGGTGGCGTGGTTAGCAGCACCTGCCCGCGATTGCCGCTTGCGATTCTTCGAAATTAAATCTGTCCATTACGCAAGACAATGAATGGCTCATACTCCCTCCCTTAAGCAATGGCTCGTACTGCCGTAAACGCGGCCTCCCCATTACGACGACAGCAGAGAAGTGAACGCTGGAATGATGAGCGGCAACGTAGCCAGCTGTGGAAGAAGAAGACGACGACGCTCGAGCCAATGCTGCTGATGATAGCTTTCTGTACAGAGGCGATTTCGCCTAGCCATATACGATTTCGCCTGGACATATAAAGCTTCGCTTTAAAAGAAAGGGCGTTTTCGCTCATAGCACTCCCTAGCTTCAAGGTACGCTCCTCAAGGATATCTGGTCCGCTGGTTTGTGCGCCTTTCCTTGAGCTCTATGCCTATCTCTGAAACCATACGATATTTGATGCCCTGAAATATACGATTCTCTGTTCAGCAGCAGAGTGTGTCATCGCTCTAGACGAAAATGACTGTAACATGACGTCTCGCAGTAATGTGAACATATAAAAAAAAAAAAAAGGCCTGAGGGCTGTTCAAGCTGCCGCAGGTACTTTCGCCCTTAGCCTCCCCGATGTAAGTGGAGAAGGAAAGAAAGAAAGCAAGCAAGTAACCAAGCAAGCAAGCAAGACAGAAAGAAAGAAAGGAAGGAAGCGAGAAAGAAAGACAGACAGAAAGAAAGGATGCTAGAAAGAACGAACGAAATAAAAGAACTAAAGCAAGCAGGCAATGCATGCATGCAAGAAAGAAAGAACGAACCAAATAAAAGAAAGAAAGAAAGCAAGCAAGCAAGCAAGCCAGAAAGACCGAAAGGAAGCAAGCAAGAAAGAAAGTCAGAAAGAAAGAAAGGAAGAAAGAATTAAAGAGAGAAAGGAAGCAAGAAAGAAAGAACGAACGAAATAAAAGAAAGGAAGCAAGCAAGCAAGAAATAATTAATGAAAGAAAGGAAGCAAGCAAGAAAGAAAGAAGTGAAAAAGACAAAAATAATTTTCCGCTCAGAAATAATTCAGTTCCCCTCGCAAGGCGATGTTTCTATAAATACTTTATTATTCATAATCCTCATCCTCTTCCGGCTTGCCTGGTCTTGTAGAAGCCGTAGGCGAAGAGCGCCGCGACTGCGACGCCTCCGCCCAGGAATATCATGAAGAAGGACAGGCCAGTGGCCTTTGCTGCAAGTAAAAGAAGAGCAGTCACCACCTGTGTGCCGCCAATGTTAGGTAAAGGAAGCAGGAGCGGGCAACTTCCTGTTAACGATCCGGAATGATTGGCACTTGGGGCTTAACGTACCGAAACTATGCATGGGTTTTGAAGGTTAAAAAAAAATAGTGGCAAAAACGAAGACAGGCGGAAGAAAATAAAGAGCGCACACGCACACACACACACACGGACGCGCACACACACGCACGCGCACACACACGCACACACCACGAAGCGCTGACTAACAACTTGGGGGGTTTATTGCGATGACAGCAATAAACCCTCGCAGGGTTGTCAGAAGATGCCGTATAGAAGTGGTTGGGGGGCTCCTGAACAATGTTAACCAGCTATAGAAGGTTATTTATTGCGTAGCAAAAGCGTGGCCCTGGATATTGCGCCTGTCGGAGTGTGGCCGGCTCGACCGGTAATCGAAACCGTGGCGTTTCTTGCTCATCCGGAGAACGTCATAGTCATCGGGTAATCGCGGCGGGTGCGAGCATTCAGGTGTAGGAGCGAGTCGTGTTGGCAGCTCTCGTACGTCGATAACAAAGGCCGCGTAATGTAGCACTGACACGTGCGGGGGTTAACTACTAATATTGTATTTTCAAGAAACCGCCCAACATAGGCTACATTATTATTATTATTATTATTATTATTATTATTATTATTATTATTATTATTATTATTATTATTACTACTAGTAGTAGTAGTAGCAGTAGTAGTAATAGTAGTAGTAGTACTAGTACTAGTACTACTGTTTTCAAAACATATATACACACACATGACAGGAAATGGAAAGCAAGGAGCAGGCTGGCAAGTGCCACCGAAAGGGGCACAACGCCTACCTACTCTTCAGAAAGAAGGAAACAGAAACATAGAAATGAAAAATAGGAAGTAGGGGACATGGGCACAAGTAGAAAATGTACTTAAGAGTGCACACTAGTGTTTCGTAGGCCCGTAATTCAAGATTACGCCGATCCGCCGAAAAAGGAAACTAATTTCTCGGAAACTCGAACTGACAATGCGAAACTGACGAAGGCACTCCAATGTTTGCAACTGCCAAGTCTGAACTGCAGTTTTCAGTTTCGGGTTGCGTGTCAAAGCGCGAAGAAGAAAATGCAGTTTTTTTTTTTTTGTCTCGCGAAACGCCTGTTCAGCACGCTTTTGATCACAGCTGCATATATTCTATATCTATACGCGTCTGTTGTATCGATGTTTCTCTGTATCTTTTGATGAAGCGCAGGCTCTGGCGATGAGAAGGTACTGCGACACAGTTTGGAGGTAGCGTGCCTTCCTCAGGCTGCTGTGAAAGTTTTTTTCTGACAAATTTCTGACAAGTTAGCATTGAGCTATTGAAGCTCGATGCTAACTAAAGTTAGACTTCCGATTTCAGCAGTTCTTACTTTCGCGCCTTAGTAAAATAATTTAGAATGCTTATGAGCGAAACACAGCGCTTCCGACATCGCTGTGGACAGTTGAGAGCATTGTTCAAGGCATAACGTGCATCAAGATTATTAAAGATGCTTCAGACAAGTCGGCAGACATGTGCGAACGTAAGCTAAAAAAAATGATCGCAGCTTGCACTAGTGGTGCAAGGCTGGAGCAAACAGCGGAGCTCGTTATCGACCATGCTTTGAGCGGCACCTAAGCAGCCAGGGTCACTATCACGACGACGTTGGATACTCAAACGCAGACTCTCGCGTTCTCGTTCTCGAAACTCGGGATCTTCAACTGGACGACGTCTCTTCTCGGCTGCTACTTCGGCACGGTATTCCGGATCGGCTCGCCGCCGACGCGCAGATTGTCGCTTGGCCACACGACGCGCTTCTAGACGCGGCCTGGCGAAGCGTTGACGTATACCTAGGCGAAGCGAGGCACATGTCGCTAGGCGACGCGAAGTGACGTCATGGCTAGACGGAGCAGGTGCGCGGTCGTAGTTAGGTCGTAGCAGCTCGGCGCGGCGGTGCGGAGCAGCGGCGAAGCTGTGTCAAGTGGTTGCTAGGCAACGCGCGGCGTTTCTGGTTTCTCAGTTCCTAGTCTACGCAAACACGCAAACGTCTACGTATACACGCAAAGCGCCTCGAGCAACCAGTCGCGTGGCAATTCTGCGTGTATTCGCGGGCATCTTTCACGCTCGGAAAACACATTTATGAAGCACGTATTGAGCAACAGATAGCTGTATCGGGAGTTTTTCATGATGCTCTACAATTTTCTCATTGCCACTTTGACAATTAGGACAGTAATTCTCGAGTTATATAATTAATTAGAATTAGCTAATCAAATATCAGTAACGAAAAAATTACTGGCGGGTACTCCACTGCACTGGAAACAATACGCACTAGGTTTTGTTCGCTCAATGCCATTCCTCTTTTTTTTTTAAATCGTCCTGCGTGATAGCTGGGACACCCGGCCTGTATATATATACACGTACACACGCACATGCGCACACACACACCACTATATCTACATCTACCTCTACTACGTGACCGGCTTCCGACACTTCACACACATACATTTTTCCCCCACTTTGACACTCCTAATGCTAACACATGAAAATACACGCGCCTGTCTTCTTTCTAGCTTTAGCAGAATGAGTCACAAGCGAATGCAGCGCCATAGACGTCGCAGATGAAAAGCATATGGAAAATAAGGAAATTCGTAACATGTACGCACCATTGGTGTGTAGTGCCGAGGATGCTTTTGCTACTTGACGATCGTCTACAAAGGAAAAATAGAAATACTTTAGTGAGAGCTGGGTAGCTTAGCCAAGCCAAAGTGCCTGACATGCTATACTTAGTTGATTAGGGTGAAATATTAATGAGTACTGGCGTCGCATTTCGGACTTCTTTATTTCTTGCGTTAAATGCAGGTCCTCAAATTTCAAACTCCAAGAAAAATATTGCCAAGCCTCAGAGCACGTGAAACAGTTTACTAGCTATAAAGGTTTTGCTAAGAACAGCTTCAGTTTCCTTTCTCAGAAGGTGTGTGTGCCCTGCAGTGAAGTCATGACGCAGAAGGTGGTCACGTGGAAGCATGGCATCATAACATTTTGGCACTATTAAAAGTCAGGAATGTCATGCCTGTATTCATATCATGCATAATGAAAAAAAAAAAGATTGCTTAGCTTGCACTGGAGGCGCAATGCTTAAGAGACAGCGGAGCTGATGGGCACCTAGCTAGTCCTGGCTTTTGGGCTAGACTAAGCACTACCAAGTCATCCCCAGCATTTCCGGAATTTATTGATTATTGATCGATTATCGATTAACTATTAATTGGCCATCGACGACTAACAAAGCTTAAATAGTCCCAAACATGCTTAGCTAGACTTAGCCAGGCTCAGCTTCGCTAGTTCACAGGTGTATGTGCCATTGCGCTTGGACCATTTCTGCACTACCACCAGGATCGGTCCACATTGATTGTGGACGACTAACGGACTATCGGCCGGCTTAAACATCTCCGCTGTTAAAAAAGGCCAAATGTAACAACATTTTATTTCGGCTAAATTGGTTATAGATGAGTATATAGTCTATACTACTGAAGTGATCCTAGCATGGATGGATGATAGTTATTTCATTAGCATCCTTTGAGCGGCACCTAAGTAGAAGACGTGTGCACTTAGTGACTTAGTGCAAGGAAATCAAATAGAAGCTTGCAATTCTGCATCCTGCAGGAATTAAAGCAACGCTCCTGCAAACTTATTGTCCCCCCCCCCCCCCCCCCCCAACCAACGGTTGTGGTTTCCTTTTTGCCACGAGTTGCTTCTGGAGAGGTAAAGCATGCGCTGAAAGCACAAAACGAACACACTCGGAAGCGCGAGGGGTTTTGCGAGGGTGGGTGCCGAAGTATCTCGGGCGTGGGAGCTGTGCTGTAAGGGTTAACGATCCGCCGCAGGAAAAGAGCCGCACAGACCCCGTAGTTCCGCACTCACAGTTTCCCGTGTATGTGTAGGAGTTGCAGATGGGCGACATGACGGTCCCGTACGGTCCCTTGTCGCCGTCGTACAGCAGGCAGTCGCCCTTGCCCAGCTCACGCTTGCCGGCGCAGTGGTCGAACCTGTCGCAGCGGAAGCTCGCTTCCCAGCACTGGCGCGCGCACTCGGCCTCGGACACCTTCTTGATCACCGTGCGCGGGGTGCCCAGCAGGCGGACCAGGCGGTCCTTGCGGTAGTCGCTGATGTGCTTGCCTGCGAAGCCCAGGGGGGACACGCGCGGTTGTATTCGAAGCGTTAACCCTGTTATGCCACTAAATCAGTTCAGAGTGATAACGTGTTCTTTCAAAGTTTCGGTTTCGTTCAGTTCGTGGGGGTAAGGGGTTCATTACTAAAGGAAAAAAAAATCTAGGCAGAACTACATTTTTGTTTTTAATTTTGCGCAGGAACCCCAGCGCCGGTGCCTAGGTGTGACGCAGTGAATTTCAAGGTATTTTCCCTTATTTGGGGTATTTCGGCGACTGTAAATGTTCTGAAACTTTCTGAGTTAAGCGTTTGGCTCCTTGAATATGCATTGTAGTTCACCTTTGTCAGCACAAAATCTGGCCGGAGCGGACGTTGGTGTGATAGTTTTTAGGTGGCCTCGGGGGCACCTCACCTTCGCTTCTGCGTCTTTTTTGACCAGGCCTTCTTTGACGATAAGAGTGGCCTTTTTATGACATTTTATGAGCGTAATTTACTTAATACGCCTAGACGTTTTCCTCGGAGTGGCGTGAACATTTAAAACTTAACCTAACTTGTGCGTGCTCACGGTGTTGACGTGTTTTTCCCGGTGTCGTCATGTCTCGGCTTTTTACAAGACTATGGTCGCCCCCTTGCTGCCAAAGCTGTGGTACCCATCACTCTTCGGTACTGCGCGCATACTGGCGGGTTGAGTTGACGGAGAACGAAGGCAGTTGTAACTTTGCGGGAGAAGCCTTCATACTGCAGTATTCATAATAAAAAATGATGGTGCTGATGTGGGAGTTGGTAGGGATTGATAGATTAATGTGCTTTAACCATTGACGTGCCATGAATGAGCTGGGTTCGGCTACGCGTTTCTGACAAATGCGGCCCAGGACTAGGCGTGCTCGTCGACGGTACTTTTTTTTTTTTAATAATGCCATGGACGAGCTCGCTTCCTCAGTGGTTTGTCGTGCTTCTGATAGATGGCAGCACACAATCCGTGTGGCAGCGCAAGCATGAAGCGAGTTTATTCTGGCGGAGAAAGTAAAACATGTTGGCAGCTGAGGTCTTTAAACCTGATCTGACTTTTTTTTTTTTTTTTTGGTCGGGATTTGGGATAATAGTGCGCCACGAATTAACGGCCTGAAGAAGATGCACCGCGGCTTTGAGACACCCCGCAGTGGAGAGCTCCGTGTTAAACTTTGACCACCCCCGGGGTTCTTTTTAAAGGTGTACCTAAGTCTAGGTACACGAGTCTTTCTTTATTTTGATATCAATTATGTGGACACTCAAGGCGCATTTCTGCCGTTGTTTTATCGCTGTACGCGTCGTCGTGTAGTTCAGTATAAAGCCTAAAGGCGATAACATCGTCGCCGCGCGCCGTATTCCGCCCCAATCGGAATGCGACCGCCATGGCCGGGAGTCGAACCCGTCGACCTCGTGTTCAGCAGCAGATCGCCGCAGCCTGTGAGCCACCGTGACCGGGGATTGTGATTGTGACGGTGGTGGTACTGGTAGTTGTTTGAGGTTAATGGGAAATCACCACGAATCGGGAACTCACGTGTGTAGTGGCTGCACTTCTCGGCGTCGCTTCGGTCGAGGTCGGCTGGGTCGCTGACTTCGAGGATGTGCTTGTCCTGCAGACGGCAGACGGGCTTGCCCTTGCGCGACCTTGTGCAGAAGTCGAACGCCTTGCAGACGAACTCCTTCTCGTTCAGGCACATGGCGGCGCACTCGGCCGGCTGGCTCACGTTCACGTACTTGCGCGCCGTGAACGAGTAGCAGATGCCCGGCAGTTCCTCAAAACTGCTCTGGAAGCTCTCTACGGGAAAAGGCAAAGCAAAGTTTCGATTTCACTGATTTATTTATTTATCGTCTGCTGGCTGCTATACTATTGCTGAAAGCTGGGAGAGTTGGTTACTTGCATTATGAAACGCAGTTATACGGCGCTAAGAAAATCGGAACAGAAGTTTACTCGAAATGCCAGCGCCAGGACGGCAACGTTTCACTTTCACTGACTGGCTAGTTTATCGTCGCTCGCATTCCCACCAAGTTGATATGCCTTGCGAACTCACTAGCTACAATTCGTACATTGAAGTATGTGCCGTAAATTAATTAATTAAAAAGGTAATGAGTGCAATTATGTTAATTATCCAATTAAGCATTTTGTTTTCTCGAAGAAGTAATGGCCACCTCAGCGAGTAATTTAGCTCAACGCTTAGAATTTTGCTATCTACCACAGGCTATTTTTAAAGCTTTGGTGTAGCTAATATATATATATATATATATATATATATATATATATATATATATATCCTGTATAGCAGAAACATAGTAGCGTATAGTAGAGCACTGCACGGACCGATTTTTTTCAGCCCGGGCCAGGCCCTGGCCCGTTTTTACGTTGGGCTGCCCACCCGAGCCCGATCAGAACTTTTATGGCGAGACCCGGGCCCAGCCCGGGCCCAGAAATAATCTACGTTACCCGCCCGGCCCCCCACCCCTTTACTTTAGGCCCGAGCCCGGCCCGATCCCGGCTCGAAACTGTCCCGAACCCGGCCCGGGCCTGGGTCAAAAAACCTAAACGCGGCCCGGGCCCGGGTCAAAAAGCACACGCCGTGCCCGAGCCCGGCCCGAGCCCGTGAAAAAACTGCTCTACCCGGCCCGGCCCGGCCCACGGGCCGGGCCGGGCTCGGGCTTTCGGGTAAACCCGAGCCCGTGCAGTGCTCTAGCGCATAGCATGCATATAACAGAATAATACAGCCCATACACCTGAATTTAGTTTCTGAGCAAGTTATACAAGGTTAAAATGGCACATGGTCACTTTAAAATTTCGGAAGGAAAATGCAAGGGGCCGCAAGAAATATCTGAAGCCACAAGCACAAAGATTAAGCAAATCGGTGCACTATTCTTTATTCCTGTGGTATTTGCATGATCGCAGCGCCAGAGCTTCCTTAGCATTTTTTTTCCCTATAAGCCTTTCTGGCTGCTGCTGATAATCACAGTGATGATGATTATGAGGTGGCGCGAACACAAGTGAACACGTGTAGTCCGATTGAGCATGTTGCTAGTTGTGATAACAACGGTGAAGATGATGGCGACGTGGCGCTGTTCACAAGTGAACAGAGAACAGTGTGACAGTAAGAAAGCGGGCACTCACCGAAGTACAAGCAAGGAAAGAAAACAGGAAATGTTTTGTCACAGTAACAAAACGGGCACTCGCCTAAGTGCAAGGTACTTAGTACCCAAGTACTTAGGCCAGTTTTTCGATTGTGACAATGTTCAACCCTCACCTGAGGAGTTTTCGTCGATCCTTGAATTATAAGAGTACCGTGTGAATCTACTTTATGCTGCTGTTGCTGCTGCTGTTGCTGATGATGATGATGGGGCTGTGCTACTCACTAGTAAACACAGTGCCGTGCGACTAGATCTGCTGCTGCTAAGGATGGTGACAGTGTTGTTGATGATGACGAGGCGGTGCTACTCACTAGTCAACAGAGTACTGTTAGAATGAACTTACTGCTGCTGCTGATGATGAGGCTGCTCTACTCACTATCGAACACGGTGCCATCCAACTGGATCTGCTGCTGCTAAAGATGATGATAGTAATGATGAGGCGGTGCTACTCACTAGTGAACACAGTGCCGCCCGACTGGATCTGCTGCTGCTAAAGATGATGAGAGTGATGAGGTGGTGCTACTCACTAGTGAACACGGTGCAGTCTGACTGGACCTCCGTGTCCTGATACGTGGGCCTTCTAGCCTCGGTGCTGATGACGCACTGCTTGCTGGCCAGACACGTCGAGAAGGCGAAGCAGTCCTCGCGGTCGCGGCAGATGTCGGCGCAGTCCTGCGCGGCGAACGAGCCCACGTGCATGCCGTAGGACGCGCTCGTCTTCAGTCGCGCGCCCACGCCGTACTCGCTGAAATCCTTCGGCAGGTACAGGCCTGCGACGATGGCAGGGTCGCGGTAACACATGGGACACGATAGGACGTCCAGGGTTTTAAGGGACACTACAAGGCAACACTAAATCAGTTTAGCTCGCTGAATTATTAAGGACCCATGAGCCTTACATGGCTCATGGGTCGAAAAATTGACCGTCCGAGGTTATGGCAGCAAAATTCAATGGCACCAGAATTGATGGCGCCACCATTGATGGTCGAAGCCACGACCTTTGGTGTTAATTAAGACAGCGTTAATTAAGGTACAGTTAATTAAGGCACTGGAACGCACGACCTTTAGTGGGAGTTAAACCCACGACCTTTGGGGTTAATTAAGGTACCGTTAATTAACATGTAGTTAATTAACATATAGTTAATTAAGGCACTCGAACTCGCGAACTTTGATGGGAGTCGAACCAACCTATGGCGTTAATTAAGGCGAAGTTAGTTAAGATATAGTTAATTAAGGCACTCGAACCCACGACCTTTGGTGGGAGAAAACACGTAATAGGAAGTAACAACGCATTCGAATGACAATGCCAAGTAAGTTTATGTCTCGTGAGCGCGCAGGCTTTTGCCTTCATGCTCTTTAGCGTATGCTAGACTGTCATTTAGACTGTCAACTTTTCTTTGAAACTTCAACCTACTTTCTTAATTTAGCGGTAAGGGATTGATAACTATAGCGGGGAAAATGAAGGCCATACTTTTGAAACCTGTCGTCTCTACACTTTTCATAGCGTAGCCAAACCTTGCAGTTATAACTGATCAGTGGTAAAGAACTCTTTGCGAGGCCATCAATTTTCTCGTTATATATATATATATATATATATATATATATATATATATATATATATATTATCTTCTCGTTCTTGCGCCACCCTTCCAGTTCTTTTTATTAAATTTCTGAGCACCGCTGGTCATGCAAGCATGCGCGGTCGTTTAGTGAAAGATCTGGTCTTGTTTTCCGTTTGTTGGTCGTTCATTGGTTGAGTCTTCATTATGAAAATGACGCAACCCACCCTGGGTGATCGGTTGTGAATCAGGCGGTACGAGGTAAATGAAATAACGAGGAAAATTAGTCGCACTCTAAATTGCGAAATTAAAGGGTAAGTGATACGAATGTGAATATTTGATTTGTAAACATATACACAGGAAAGAGAAAGCGGGGAGCAAGGCTGGCAACTGCCACCGGAAGGGGCACAACGCCTGCCTACTCTTCAGAAAGGAGGAGACAAACATAGAAATGCGAATAGAATAATAAGGAAATATTGAATTATATAAATCAGTGAGATTACAAAAAAAGGCATGCAGTTCCTTTTGATTCTCAGAGAAAATTGAAGACGGCATCACAAAACGTACCCGCGGCTAAAACACAGAGTGGTAGCAGAAAAAGAAATGACCAGCGGTAGAGTCAAGTTCATACGAAGCTTTTCGAAACGGTTATTCCTGAAGGTACTTTCGTTTGAAGAGCAAAACATACGTTGAATGTAATGACACGTTCTTTTTTTTTTTTCGGTATGACCTTAACGCGTTATTCCTCGACACCCACACGTTAACTGACCCACTTTTTACTGCATCCTGAGTGACGGCGGCATTTCTCAAATCCTTCCATTAGCAGCTGCCGCTAATCAAGAAAAAAAAACGGAAGCCCGTGGGCTCACCTTGCTGATGGAAATGCCTGAGGTCCGGATCTTTCTCTCCGATGACGTCACGGAGTCCCCCAGTGGAGTACTCGATGGTTTCGGCAACAAGTGTGGCAACCTGAAATGAGACGAAATCTTTCAAAGTTTGCCATCGATAATGAAATTTTACTTGGTTACACATCTCGGAGGCACATATGACAGACAAGCGGCTTCAGATAAAACGCTTGACGAACCAGTGCACAAACTATGTATGACTAGCTATGTGGCAAGTAAAGTGGATGGCGAGCGTTTCGACGAATGTTATCACTTGCTCAGGCGTATGCGAGTCTTCCTTCCCTCTTACCATCGTCTCCGATTGCTTTAACCGGTGACCTTACCAGCATTTAAACTCCGCGTGGCCCGTCAGCCGTGGAGATTCCTACTAAAATTACTAAAGGGAACTAGAGCGGTGTAGCGTTCAGGTCGTTCATCCGCTATGGGAATGGAAGTTAGTGCTACATGGATTTGTACAATATTCTTCTTTGTGGCTTCAGACGTTCCTGTGGCGCTATTGCGCCTTATCTGCCTTTATTGGTCTGAATTTTCAAGAGATCATTCTTTTTCTGTATTCATGTATGGAACAAGACTCTGCTACGCGCATGCATAATCGTTTGAAATTGTTGAATTTATATCAAAATATTTTCATTTAGTTTAAGCAAACCCATGTGCTATGAGTCATTATCATATCAGTCATTATCATGTTTGCAGCTCACGTAGACACTGGCGCCAAAGTTCCCCCTAGGGATTTTTGTGAGAAACTCTAGGCAGTTAATCACATTGCTGAAAATTAATTTCTCAGACCAGATACTACTTTTAGTCGCCATTTCGTGAACAAACCAGGGGCTACCGCACCGCTACACGAGATCCGAGGTGCTGCACGATAAACTTGAACTCGCTGTTTAACAAGGCGTCTTCGAGGGCCCCGATGGCATCCCGGGTCAGGACGATGTTCCTTTTGCGAGAGCGCTCCGTCTCTGAAAAGAAACGAGGCGGATTTTTCGTATGTAGACTAGGAAATGAAATTATTATACTACACTTCCTTGCTCACTGGCTCATTTTCAGTGGTAAAACCGATCTTGGCTATCCCGCAACAGGTATCTCGGAGGCACATATGACACACAAGAAGCTTCAGACAAAATGCTTCGCGAACCAGTGTTGACACATTTTAAATCGTGGACTTTTTCGAACACCCAACTTGAGCACGTCCGGCTACCTTACTTTTCCTACCGCAAGTACCTTGAACATCGTTTGCTGTCGCGAGCAGTTCACTTACTCTCGCAAGAAAGGTGCTATAGTTGCCAGAGTTGTTTCATTTCAAATTTATAGAAGTGTCAGCCCAAGCAACGTGTTTCAGCTCCGCATCATTTGCGAGGAAGCCTATATGCTCAATACTGAATACCTGAACACTGAATGGTTTCGAATGAAATGTTATCTTAAATGAAGGTTTATTTTCTTTTTTTTTTTCAGAGAGATCCTTAATTTAGATTCATAGGTGTATTTGTAAAATGTACCAAACATAGCAAAAAAAAAAAAGTCATGCTTGCAATTTTCAAGCCATACCAGACGCACAAGTTATATAAATAGCTGGGCACGATATCGCCGGTTTTATTCCCAGCCACATCGGTCGCTTTGTTATGAGGTCGGAATAGAAAAATGCTTAGATTCAAGCACGTGCAAAAAAAAAGAGAAAAAGAAAACTCAGGAGTTCAAAATAATCAAGTCCTATGTTATGGTGAAAGTTATATGGCCAGCGTTGCTTCGGCGCTCAAAATGAGTGAGTGAGCGAGAGAGTGAATGAATGATAAATAAATCAATCAATAAATAAATAATAAATAAATCAATCAATAAATAAATAAATAAATAAATAAATAAATAAATAAATAAATAAATAAATGTTGTCAGCAGTCCTATTTGTAGTCTTTTTCTCACAGGTAAACTTTCGTCACGAGATTTTCTTTTACTGGCAATACGCGTAGCAATTAGAATGTTTCTTATCTTCGCGCCCCCATCTGCTGTGAAATGAATTAAGATCATGCAGGAGACAAATACGGGAGAAATAAACGTTACTTACTCACGAAAGTGTTGCATTCCACGGAGTTCTCAAGAACACCGGCTGACTCCACATCTTTCTTCGTCGTTGTGGAGCAGAACGATCCGCAGTAAGATACCGCGCTAAAAAAGAACGCGAACGTGACTTTTCAGAACATGCAGCAATGTAGATGCTTCCGGTGGGTTACACAATCGAGTTTTATACTGCCTTTTATTATATTTTTTGCTTTATGAATTGGGCTCCTTTGACCGATTTGTCTCTGATTACACAAACTGCAGAACGTGCCGCTTTGCTGTAGCTCACTTTATATCGACCGTGTAAGCAAGTTCTAGAACAGGCTTAGAAAACTTTATGATACTTTGACCTTTGATGAATTTATTGCTTGCGGACAAGTCGGCGGTACAATAATTGGAAACATTTCAAATTTCGATCAATCAATATATCAATTACTGCGCGGTAAGAGCGCATAATTGTCTCTGTGAAAAAAAATGACAGCAGATCCACGAGGTGAATGATGATGAGTGGGCGAAGCTCCGGAGGGAATCATCGGATCTCCCGCTTAAGGGGACGCTAGCACAAACGCGTTAGAAACGTGCAGTACTCTCTAGTAAGGGGGAGCGGCCACAGCGTCTTACGCAGCCATTTACACATGCCGGAACGTGCACCGCGTTTGCCGACGCCATCACATGACTGCCGAGAGAGTATACCCCCCGTATTCATAAACGCTCCTCGACTTGAACTTGACTTGCCACCGCTTTGGGCAGCGCGTTCGAAACGCGTTGAAGGTAAGGCGGAGAGGCCACAGCGTCTTACACCAGCTTCTTACACGGGCCGTAACGCGCTAGCACAAACGCGTTAGAAACGCGCTAGAAACGCGGCCTTTCGTTAATGATGGGTATTTATAGCCATCGTGGTGCGTTTGTCCATGTCCGCTTCGTGGCGTAGTGGGCTAACGCCGCGCGCTCGGAAGCGAGGGGTCCCTGGTTCGATTCCGCGCTACGGACACAACTTCGGAATTTTTTTCTCATTTTTCTCAGACTGGTTACACACTACTACTACTACTACGACGGGGACGGAACGGGTGCCGCTATAAGGAGCTTCGCCCCTTAAAAACATCGGGCAGGATTCATCTAGGATGACTATCCAAGTATACAAATAGCCGGAACGAGTCAAGCATGAGCCATGTACTGCACTCGGGCTCATCTCTCATATTTCCTACTAGACACTCTGCACCTTTTCACTGCGCTGCCACGAAGTCCATGCATAACCAGTGGCCCACATTGACCCAAGACGGCGTCAGAGAGAGAGAGAGAAATTGACAGTCATTTTAGCATACGCCAAAGATGGTGAAGGCGAAAGCCTTCGCGCGTCAGAGGCATTCATTAAATTACTTGACATTCTCATTCGAATGCGTTGTCACTTTTTATTATTTGTTCTTTTCCGACCAAAGGTCGTGGGTTCGAGTGCCTTGACTGTACCTTAATTGACTGTACCTTAATTACTGTACCTTAATTGACTGTACCTTAACTAACTGCGCCTCAATTAACCTCGCCCTAATTAACACCAACGGTCGCGGGTTGCAGTGCCTGAATTAACTTCATATAATAAATATTGCCTTTTTCGGCATGGTGAGCGGCATCGGAGCCAGCTGTGGAAGACGACGACGACGAACGCGCGAGCAGTGGCGCGATCGTGTCTCTGCGGGAGGCGAGCTCACGTGGCTTTCTGTACCGCGCGCCGCGTTCTTCAAGGCCACCGTCTGCTGAGTTGTTTAAGGCGTTCGCCTTAAACACTAAGCTTTATGCAAAAGTGCACACGAGCGTAAGTAGCTCCTCCACTGTGCAGTGGGTGGTTCCCCTCAGTCCAGGAGTCCAGCGGCCCTAGCTGTCCTACTCGCTCGGTTGATCAGGTTGAGCTGGTCCGTCGAGTCGGAGCTGGACAGCGCTGCCTCCCATTGCCGTGTGGTGCGGTGTGTTACGGGTGTGAGCTGTGGTGTGCTTGCGCAAGCCCATACCATGTGGTAAAGCGTTGCGCATTGATCGCAGTGTAGGCATTTATAGGAATACTGCAAGGTGCATTGAAGAACGGCACATGCCCAGTGGAATATACCCACAGGGAACCCGCCGTGGTAGCTCAGTGGCTATGGTGTTGGGCTGCTGAGCACGGTCGAGGTAGCGGGATCGAATCCCGGCCACGGCGGCCGCATTTCGATAGGGGCGAAATGCGAAAACACCCGTGTACTTAGATTTAAGTGCACGTTAAAGAACCCCAGGTGGTCCAAATTATTCCGGAGCTCGGAGACGACTCGGAACTCCACCAGTATGGTGGCGCTATCTAGGTGAGATGCCTGCAAACGCAGCGTCCGCAGGCGCAGACGACGATATGCGATTCAGACGAAGCGCGCAATCAACGCGCTCCCCGAGCTGCCAAGCCTCCGCAAGTATGGTGGCGCCATTTAGTTAAGATGCCTGCCAAGGCGGCGCGCTCGACATGTAAGTTGTAAGTTGCAGTTCTAAGGCTTGATCGGGCTCAGCAGACTGCTGTGCAGATAGCATTACAAGCCGCAGCTCGCCGTCGACGCCGGGCGGATAGTTCAGATCGTTCTCGTCAAAACGAGGCGAATAGACTGCCGCGAAGACCCTGTGTGCGTGGTGCTCAAATTGGAGCTGCTCTTGAGCCGCTCCACCAGCTTACGCTGTGACTATGCTGCTTGTGCCGCGCAGGCCTGTGACTTTTTTTTTTCTCACAGTCAATGCTTTTCTTTATGATATCTGTTCATTGATGTGATATTACGCACTCCGCTTCAATTTGCTGTGCTGTGTTATATATATTGCGTTTCCCCCTGAGCCATATATAAATGTTGTGGAGTTTTCCTTCGTGTGACTTGTCATAACTATTATCTGATATGTAGGCGAATGTTTCATCATTTTACATAGTATATTGTGAGTCACTGCTGCTGGCGCACCATACGGGACCCAAAACCCAGTCAGGGGACTAGTTTATCCTTTAGTCTTGGCTCACTTGCAATACGACTCTATTGCATGAAACAATAGACTTCAAACTTCGAAATACCCTGATCTTTTTGTCTTGAAGAAAAAAAAAAACCACTGAGATGTTTTAGTGCGCACAGTCTGGCTGCTGTAAAGCTTTTTGAAAAAAAAAAAGAGTGTGCTGTACAAGATTAACGAAGCGATTTCTCCTCATCCGTATACGCGTTAACTTGAAATCATGACAAAAATTGTTTCGCGGCCCTTTTGCCACCTGCGCTTCTTTTCTTTTTTTTTTGCAACTCCTTTATCACTGGGAAATGAGAGGTTCGGGAACTTCGCCTCACCTGCAGTCCTTATATTGGTTTGAAGAACACGTTTTGAGGCAGTCGCCCTGCGTGATGACACCCTCGGACCAATCCGGTTCCATGATTTTCTTGTTCTGGATCTCCTTGTAGTCAGCTGCACGGCACAGAATTATGAACTTTCGACTGCTTTGAAGTTTTCTAGGATGGCGGAGACAGGACATTCACAAAGCTTACTGAACGCACGTGAGTTGTTACGAAGTAGCATGTTACGAACGCCTACCGACGTTCGAGGTACTGTGCAGTACGATGTAGTACGTCAACAATGGCTAAACATAGCAAGATGTAAAAGTGTTACCCAATTACGCGTGAAACGATTTTAAGGTAGATCCGCGGTCTATGCCGTTCCGTGGAATGCAAAGATAATTTTTACACACATAAATTTATCTTACTATAAGCCATTTGTGTTAACTTTATTAGCGCTGCCATGAACACAAGAGTAAACGTTGGTTTTAAATTGATTAACCACAATTAAGTTAACACGCATTTCTCGTGTGTAGGGATAGAGGATATCACATTCTTAACTTGCTATCGATGTACGGTAGACAACGAGACAATTTTAGACAAGCAAAACATGCAGAATTTCTGCGGAGATAAACTATTTCGATAGCTCAGCACACACCTGAAATAGCAGGATGTCCCAAGATGAGCACCGTTATGTAGACCATGTTTTCGGTGAAGTCAATCTGGAGAAGCCAAAAGAGTTGGCATTGGTGGCGGCGTTTCTCTTGCACCAGCGATCTTTCTTTCTCCCCCTTTCCCTTCCTCCAGTGTAGGGCAGCAAACCAGATCTCTCTCTTTTAATCAACCTCCCCGCCTTTCCTAATTTCATTTCTCTTCCTTTTTTGCATCTGCGCACAACACAAACGCTTCCAATGTCACCGAAAATTAGTCAATTATGGCAAGACACAGCACTTTGGTTGGCCCATTGCGGCGACACTGTTTTAGCTAAGTCTCTCTCTTGAAGCACGTATTCACAATATTATTAATCATGTCATCATATAAACTTCACACAGAGACAAAGAGAAACGGGCTAGCAATTGTATCCTGTAAGGGACACCATTGTCACACATCATCAGGTGAAGAATGCGAGCACTCGAGAGTACAGTATAGAGTCCCGTTGTTGACAAGAACTCTAGTACAGCTTTGTGAACTTCGCATGGGGTGGAAGCATGACCTTTTGAAAAATGAGAAATCGTTGAGCGAAGTTCGAGAAAGATGAAGTTGCTGGAACTTGCTGAGCAGCTTAGGACGACAACTGTCGAAAGCTGGGCGTTTTTTTCAAATAAAGCATGTGCTCGAGAGCGCTTCGCTTCTGGGCACAATTCTAGGCGCGAAGGCCTCGACGCACGTCATTTCCGGTGAAGACCGGATGTGCTCTACACTAACGCACAACGCTCAAACCCGGATGAACGTGTTGCCAAGGAATCGAACCTTACAATGATCTCTGCATGGCCGTGATTGAATCTGCTGCGCAGGGCATCTCTTTCGCACAGGTTATGCATCGGTTGCGTTGATGCAGCACATCGATAATGTGGCAGAATAGTGACATGTAGATTCGATTTCAATATTACCCGCAACACCGGTGCCCGTGGTTGAAGGAGCTTCAAGAATGCACAGTAGCTCTGGCATACAAAAAATGAGTTTAACAAATTCCAGTAGTTGGAACTGTGTATAGTTCTGCATGTTTTCGTATGTCGGCGTTGCTGCGTAGTCTTGGAGCCCCTTCAACCTCACAAACTTGTGTTGCTGCCCACACTGAACGCAACTGTACACACAAAGTGATAACGAGAAGGAACGATGCAGATTATCTTTCGATTCAAAAGGTGCGTTGACTGCAAAGAACTTTTGTTTTCTCTCGGATGCCGCGACCGGGAGACTGGCGGTTAATGTATATAGACGAATGGCAAACAAAGCACGCAATGCCGTGCTTCTTGCCTGTCTCAAATGTGCACGCCTCACTACAGACTGTCACGTTATGGATGCGAACAGTACGTGACTCGGCAACAATTGTTGCTACTCACCATTACGTCAGGGGTTCGGAGAGGTGAGAGTTTCGTGACACGTTGCAGCTCGGCCATGAATCTGCGCTTGATGTTGGCGCGGTTTATCATCAATAGGACCATGTGCTTCGACACTGCAGTGCAAAGTGGCGCACAATAAAAAAAAATAAAGAAAAATATTGAAGTGCGGAGATCACACTACAGTGTACACGCACAAACATGTACGAGAGAGAAAAAAAACTGCATTCGGAAAAAAAAGTCAGTTTCGTCCGAAAGGCGGAGCATCGATTGCGATGGCAAATTAGTAGAGAGCTCTACGAAGAATAGTAGCTTAATTGGCCGTATAAAGTTGTAAATATTCGCTTACTAACTAAATAGACAATCACGGTGTCACGCGCACGCAGATAAACATGAACACATCTCGCTTGATGACCAGGGAAAGTCGCTGTGAAAACACCGGAGTGAGAAAGCGCGCCAGCAGCAGCGGGCAAATTAGTATTCGCACTGTCTCTCGTCTCGCTTCAATGCGAACTAAACGTCGAAAGCAGAGCGCATATCAAGCTACCGGCGCTCGGCGAATGCCCTTTGTCCCAATCGCAGATCGCTTTGAAGATGAGGCCCGTGCGGGCGCGCACTTCGCCCGCATCGCAGTCACTTTCAAGGTACGGCGCCCGAGCGGCCGCGCTGTGAGCAGCAGCCCACGGCGCAGAACGCACCCCCTCCCCCCTTTCCGTTGCCTCGCCCCTGTGCCTCGTGCGCTCGCAGGACGACCGCGCGCTTCCGGCCTGCCTTAATGCCTCGCGTGGGCTACATTAAGCCGCGATTGCCGGCTCACCCTCCTACGGTTTCACTCGCACAAACAGCGTACGGCGCGCGGCGACGATTTTATCGCCATTGGGCTTTATACGGAACCTCAGGGCGACGACGACGACGGCAGAAATGCGCTTGGAGTGTCCATATAATTGCTATCGCAATAAAAGGACAGAAAAAAAAGGCGGAAGCAGTTTAATGATGCGTCCATGATGCTCATAGCCATCATCACATCCTTTCAGCCAAATCCATAGCTGGTCCTTTCTACGCACCTTCCGTCCCCGTCAAAATTTATCTTGATGTTCCCGCGTTTAGTGACAAACTTTTCGTAGTATATACCTTTGACAAGTGTTATCTTTGAGCTGTATGTCAGCGCTTGTCTTCGTCCCGTTTAAGTCCTTGGCGGCCTTTGCGCTGGTCGCTTACTGAGATGACACATCAAGTGGCTCAATCACCCACCCAGCTAAGTTATCGTTGAACTTTCCTAATGTAGGAACTTGCCGAGACATTTAAACCCGCAAAAACCGAATATATAATTTTTGATATGCTAAATTCAATGCCTCATAAATTCTGGTTCAAGCAGTGAAAAGCCCCTAACCCATAGTAGTTTAGGATTGTTTAAGCGTACTGGCAACCGGCGAAAAGCACGTGCAAAAACAGAAGTGCCACAATTAGCGCTTGCGTGTGTCCACTTGCTTGTCGCCGTCTGCTGGCTAATAGTGAATGAGTCATAATGATTGCAGACAACGTGGCTGACAAAGAATCGGCTGCATGTGGAACGGTGGCTGCATGTGGAATGTGAAAAAAAAAAAACTAAACTTGGAGGACGCTTAAGCTTCGCCGTTAAGAGTGGAACGTGATAGTATTCAAAGATCCCTGACGGCTTCTCACGCTTCCCGGCAACTGCAGCTTCATCATCATCATCATCAGCCTTTATTTATGTCCACTGCATGACGAAGGCCTCTCCATGCCATCTCCAATCACCGCTGTCTTGCGCTAGCTGATACCAACTTGCGCCTGCAAATTTCCTAACTTCATCACCCCACCTAGTTTTCGGCTGTCCTCTACTGAGCTTCCCTTCTCTTAGTATCCATTCTGTGACTCTAATGGTCCACCGGTTATCCATCCTACGCATTACATGGCCTACCCAGCTCCATTTTTTTCTCTGAATGTCAATTAGAATATCGGCTATCCCCTTTTGTTCTCTGATCCACAGCACTCTCGTCCTGTCTCTTAACATTAGGCCGAACAATTTTCGTTCCATCGCTCTTTGTGCGGTCCTTAGGTTGTTCTCAAGCTTCTTTGCTAACCTCCAAGTTTCTGCCCCATATGTTAGCACCGGTAGAATGCAATGATTGTATACTTGCCTATGGCGCGAAATACATTTCGTGAAAATGGGACAGAAGAAAGGACGCAGTGCACGAAATGTATTTCGCGCCGCAGACAAGTATACCTAGGAAACCTCAGCACCAACTTGCCCAAGAAGAAGTTATTTTGACAGAGTTATTCCTCGGAATCTTGAGAATGACAGCCCACAAACAAATGTCGCGAAACAAAGCACCGAAAGAGCATGCCTTTTATGTTAAATCTTCTCAGACTGTAATATTAAACGTGCGAGACAATAACAGAAACCTGAAAACGACGTAAATGTATTGGCGTGGCTGTGCACTATCTCCGCGATCGGCCCACGCCAAAGGCCGTGTTTCTACGAGAAAGCTCGCCTTCGTGCATAGCGTTCGCCGCCAGCGTTTCCCGGTAAACATTATGGGTAGATCAGTGACGACTTAGCGGTGAATGCGAGAAAAATGCGGTAGCATTACGTCTCACCTCTTCGAAGGCCCCGGTTCTAAGGCTTAAATTGCACCACATTGCAAATTGTTGTGCATGAGCTCACGCGTCACGTGTCCAGCGCCTTCGAGTAGCGAAGTGCAAATGACGGTGGTCGCTTTCTCTCTTTCCGCATATATATAGAAGACAAGCACAACCTTTCAGTTTGGTTTATTTATCCAACAGTTTCGGTTGATGGACCAACATTTTACGGTGGGCGGTGCACCGTCCCCTATATATATTCGCTCATCTAAGCATTTCCATCTCCTCTCTACTTCTACCCAGTGACCAGCTTCCTACACGTACAATTTTTCTACTTCCGCGCTCGTAATGTTAATGCATTAATATTGGAAGCAAGTTGTGGTTGCATTGACGTTACTATTCAGCGCGGCATCTAGTACTCGTTAAGATTGCCCGTGTCTCATTTCACAATACGTTGCGTTTTTATCTACGTAGAAAAATTGAAAAAAGGCAGTCACACACACTTCTATTTGAAATGCTTCTAGGATACTAAGGTTATCTTAATCACGATGACATATCCTTAGAACAATAGAAGTTGCGTGCACGTCCGTGAGTCTGTCTTCGTAAATGCACTTGCGATTGCCGTTGTGACTTTGTTCTTTTCAGCGCATCGTTTTTGTTTACTGTCGTGAATTTTGTCTGTGTGATTTATGATATACCGTGTCCGGACTAGCTCGCGTTCCTTACGCATAGCCATTAACGTAATGCATGCCTGTGTCGCTGCATGTCGACGCCCCCGTGGTGTGGCGTGGGGGCTTCGGCTTTGCGCGGCTAAGCCCGCGAGGTCACTGGTTCGAATCCTGGCCACGGCGGCCGCATTGTGATGGGGCGAAAAAAAAAAAGGAAAGCGCTCGTGTACCGTGCATTGCGTGCCCGTTAAGGAAAGCCAGGTGGTCAAAATTATTCCGGTGTCCCTCACTACGACGTGCCTCATAATCATATGATGGTAAAGCCCCAAGAATTTAATGAATTAATTTATTCGTTGTATGCCCTTTATAAAGCATTTTGTTGATTTCATGTTATGTATAATGTTATAATGTTCAGTGTACTTATGTGGTTAACTCCAATAATGAGGCTTTATGTCATCCGTCATTACAAAGTAGTGGAAGCAGGTGAGAATAAATGCGGAAAAGTCGCTCAAGCTTGTTTCGACTTCTTTTTAGGAGACAACGTCAGCGGACCAGTTTGATTGCATAGCACTGACAGTGCGAAAAGGAGTGGGCGACACCTTGTAGCTGTAAAACAGAAAAAAAAAAATTTGGAGGACGCTTAAGCTTCGCCTTTAAGAGTGGAACGCGATAGCATTCAATATCCCTGGCTGCTTATCAGGCTTTCTTTCTCATATATTCACATTACAATCCGATGCTATCACGTCTGTAGGTTGTGGTGAAGTCGTACTTTCCGATTTTTCTGACGGACTTCACCTTGAGAAATTAAATTTTTAGTTCACTAACGCCTCGCGCCACGCGAAGGGCCCGCCCGGTGGGGGTGGTTCGGGATGATGCAGTTCGGCACGATTATTTCCGCCAACGACGCCGGCGCTTATGCCGACGCTGACGCTGGATTTTCTGCGACACGGGGCCCTTAACGCTGTCGCGTTAAAATGTGCTTCATCATCCAACTTAATGCTGCCGATGGAACAGACGCTACGATAAAGGTTCGAATTTGAACAGCTCCAAACTGGACGAGGAGAGGAGATTGTGTTTTCTTTTTTTTTAATTCGAAAATTTGCCCTGTTGCATAAAATCGAGTAACCCTTTTATATGGACACACAGAGTTTGTTCTCTTCAACCAAGTCCGGCAGGGCTCGATGGTGTGGAGCATGGATTCACAGATGGTTGCCACGTGAGTGGCTATCTAGTCACCATTCCTGGTGACGCTGAGAAACAGTTTAAAACTAAAACACGGAGAAAAGTTACTGCCGACTGCGCGCAGTCTTTTTTTTTTTTTTCAGAAAGTAGGTTCCTTCGTTGCTGTTCTTGTACACTGGAGATGAGAAGTCCGTATATAACGAACTCGTCACAAGATTTCGTTTAAGTTCGTTATAGGCGAGTTTGGGTACATCGAATCACCCGATATATCGAACTATTCTTAGCGCATATCGCCTGTCCGTTGTAAACGGGCTCGAGTGTAGACCCGCTTTCGACAGGTATGCACTCATCGCTGATTACCGTTCTCTATCCTCTTCCTGTGTGCCTCTGTTTTAACGCGAGAGCGTTAAGGGCCTCGTGTCGCAGAAAGTCCGGCGTCGGTGTCGGCGTCGGCGTAAACATCGGCCTCCGTGGCGTCTGTGGCGGAGAAATTCATCCCGAATCACCCCGACCACACATGCCTTCCGCATAAAATTGAATTTCTCAAAGTAAAATCCGCCAGAGAAATCGTAAACTACAACTTAACTACAACCTACTGACATGATAGCGTAGGAGTGTAATTTGAATATACGAGAAAGAAGCCTGATAAGCAGCCAGAGATCTTTGAATGCTATCGCGTTCCACTCTTAAAGGCGAAGCTTAAGCGTCCTCCAATTCGGATGGTCTTTCATCGTCGCTCGAACGCAGACAATCACGGGAGCCTTCGATCTTTTTAAATTGCATGGTGACAAACCAACAACTCCAATTCCTGAAGGTATACGATATAGCTTTAGCCGCTGTATGGGATGTTGAAGAGGGATTACCTGGGAAGCCGAGCTGAACCCAGGTGAATTCAGATTCGTTCTCCTGGTAGCAGTTCTTCACGTTCAGCTTCTTGTTCAGGTCCATCATCTCCGTCGTGATGTCGTGGATGTTTGCGAAGAAGTAGAAGTACGGCTGCACGAATTAACATACAATAAAATTATGCTGATCCAAAGCGCACGTTGGAATCTATGTCAAGCGGTAAATGCATGCTATGCAATTAACGACGATGCGCACTATTGTGGTTACTTTCAATCCTACGCAACGCGTTAATCTCTTGCATAATGGTCACGTTCACGCACCGCAAAGCTCGCAACTTGTCCCTTGTGTAACATTAGCACACACACAAACATGTAAATACATTTCAGGATTTTATACCACTTTTGTGTCACATTAGAACATATCCATTCTGGAGGATTAGCAATGAATGGGCCCGTGTCCAGTGACACAAAGCGAATCGCTTAATCAGAGATCTATCGACAAGGTCCATAGACATCGCTGACCGTAATGCGCTATTCAGAGATCGGAGAGCGCTCCAGAGATGCCTAGTGAGGCAACAATTAGTGTTCAGGTTTTATCTAGGTGCTTATGTTATTATTATTATTATTATTATTATTATTATTATTATTATTATTATTATTATTATTATTATTATTATTATTATTTTTATTATTATTATTAAGTGGAATAGAGGTGCGATAACTTGCACTACTTTGGCGGTCAGCGTACATGGTTTACGTATAAGCCTGTTCGCTGGTACAGTCGAACCTCGATATAACGAAGTTGTACTTGCCGCGAAAAACTTCGTTAAATCGCGAATTTAGTTGATTCGTGGTTTCGTTAATTCTATGGAACTAAGATTGGGAAATAAAATAGTTCTTTACATCGCGAATTTCGTTAAATTAAGGATCGTTATAATCGAGGAAGCACATATAAGCTTCTTACACATATCCGCAACTATATCCGTCAAGAAAAACAAAAACACGAAACGCTGAGAAAATGGTAAGTTTTAGCACTCGAGAAGGAGATGGTTAACGCAGTGTGCACTTGTTCTCTGATACAAGAAGTGAGTGCAGCGGAAGGACGCTTACTGTGTTGTTGCTTGTATGTGCTCATTATTCATGTCTGATGACGTGCGGGAATGTTTAAAGGAAGGAAGGTTGAGTTGCATAACTGAACAAACAATGTACCACTGCATTGTACAATTAATGGACACGTTTGTCCAATGTATTCCGCGCAGTCTGAATTTGTCTATAGGCGTTAGCAGCTTCCCGCCGCCTTCGCGCCCTTACCCTCTGCTGGGGCCGTATTCTGAAACGTTCCACTTCGGCGACGGTTCGCCTAGGCGACAATTTCGCCTATCAGGCGCGCGCTGATTGGCTGTTTTAGCAAAATTGAATGAGCTGATTGGCTGGTTGAGCACGACGTCATTCAATTTTGCTCAACCACCAGCCGATCATCGCGCGCCTGAAGGCGAAAGGCGAACTATCGCCGAAGTGGAACGTTTCGGAATACATTCCCTGATCACGCCGTCGTTATTTGTAGGTATGCACTTCTTCCTCGGTCCACCGGAACGCAGCTGAGATAACGTGCATATGCAGTGCATGACGTTATCAGCTAAAGATACACTCATTAGCTATTAAACGCAGCTGGGTCACACCGGCGATACGCTCTTGCTTTGTATCGAGGCTACGACGTTTTTGTCTACGGTCTATGCACACCGCGATCCGCTGGAAACTAGCGTATAACAGCTCCGCTGTAAAAATTTTTAAAAAGATAAAGATTTGAAGCGCTTATTAGGAAAGTTAGTGTAGCGACTTCTGAATACAGAAAAAAAGGCAGGCACTGTGGTGTAACGATGGACAGAAAGATATCAGTGATTTGAGTTGATATCATTTGCCTGTCATGAGGTAATATTTGTCGCTATAATGGGAAACATTTAGACACGTGTAAGCAGTAGTCATATGCATGTTTACCTAGAACAATTAGTAAAGCGGGTGGTTTAGAAGTTTCATACCTCAGTCTTCTTGCTAACATAAGCGTACATGGCCACTCGGACCGGCAGGTTCTTTTGGTTGACCGACGTGTCCATCACTGCGCGTTCCTGCAATGACAAGATGAGGACGCGCAGAGTTTGTATGTCCGTAGTGAGCCTGAATTGAAGTATAGCCCCAAATTATACTTGGACTTGCCTCACGGGCTTTAGTACTGTGTAGTTTACACATTTCAAGTAGTATCACGTTCTAATAATGGCAGATCCACAAGAAAAGGCCCAGATCCCCCCCCCCCCCCTCCCATTCCTCTCCTTCTCCCCACTAGGCTAAATTGAACTGATCGGTTCTGCTGCTCAAATGGATACAGAAGAGAAACACACTAAATCAGTTTACAGTGATAAAGTATATCATACAGAACTCAATGCTTTTAAGAGCTTCGCGGCTAGAGAGAGCTTGACTACAAAAGGAAACAAAAATCAAGCCCAAACTTCTATTGTTTTTTAATATAGCGCCGATACGACAGCGCCGGAACGACAGTATGACGTCACAAACTTGGTAGTTTTTTTTTTTTTTATTGCGGTCAATGGGGTGTTGTAAACAAAGTTCTTGGAAATTTGCTAAGTTCCGTCTATGACCCCCTTTTTTTTTTCAGAGCACAACGTAGTCCACCATTATCGATAAAAACATATAAGGAAACCCGAGCAGACGTCAACAAAATCTGTGACGTCACGTCGAGCTGGTGCGAGAAGTTTAGCGTGACGTCGCCACCAGCGTTTCGTTTTTGCGCCTTTCATGGCTTAACGCGCTTAATCCTCCCGCTGTAAAAGGGGCTTTTTTGGGGTATTGCAGTATGCTAATTACTAAACCTGCTTAAATTATTTTATCTTTAGTATCCACCAAAGGCCAGTGGCCAGTGGGCAATAAAGTGGTAAAAACAGCCCCCCTTAAACGGCATTGTAATTTCAAAAGCGCGAGGGTATTCGCATTCCGGTCTCCCATGGAAAAAATTTAGCTTAGTTAGCACCGCTACTGAAGGGAAAGGACCTGTGCGCGTTTGGCGAAGGGTTCTGGAAAATTCTTCCTTCCCGGTGATAAAACTGGCGTGCGCGAAAGAGGGCTGTAGTGTCCCGTAGTATGTTTCAACTAGGCCTCATCAAAACGACGCTTCGGCTTTTAGAAACATGCGTATACGCGCCAACTCACCGCAAGGAAGCTGTAAATCAGCACAGCGTGCGTCAGGTGAGCACCTCCCACTGGCATCGGATCCGTTACCAACTCGTAGGTGTGCACGGGCATTCCACGGACACTTTGCTGCTCGAAATGAATGAATGAATGAATGAATGAATGAATGAATGAATGAATGAATGAATGAATGAATGAATGAATGAATGAATGAAACGACAAACAGCGATCCTTATGATAATGAATTATAAATGAATGCAAAACGCACACTCTTAACTTCGTTGCACACAAGTTCCGTTAAGTAAGCGGAACACATTAGTGAAAATGTTTCTTTTATTAAGCATAAATTATGTGGAATGAGTGACCTTGAGCGTCGGCTGTTCCATCGGTGGAGCTTTCTTGCCAGCTACTATATAAACTCTTAATATCGTTACACACAACTTCCGCTATAGGAAACGTCCCTTTTTTTTTTTCATCATTGAAATGAAAATAAAGGGCACATGTAGTCACCGTATAATGACGACGGCTGCTCCTCTTGGCATAGCAGTCACAACAATTTATTTATATCACAGTCCTATACACACAAGAACACTTAATCTGGTTCCACATAAGGTTCACTTCGTAAGAGAAACACCTTTGCAAAAACTGCTCCACTAACTTAGAGAAACTAATTAATAAATAATTGAAAATATTTATTGATGCACTGTTCGCGTGAGATCTCTGTACGACTCCGGACCGATGTTGATTGGGCTTTCCTCCAATAGACAGGCCGAAACTAGGTCCCAGAAACTACCTCGACTTGGCGTGAATGCAATCTTTTGAAGCGTGCTGTTTATCATTTCATTTTTCGTTACTTTATCCTCAATTTTACACGTCTGCAGTAGCCCATCGAGCGAATGGCCCGGCACCTTGCCCTTCTCACATGAAAACGTGTGTCTGTTTCTGCGTGGCTCCGCTAGGTCACTATAGTGGTAGTAGGGCAGTATTTACACCTCTAATACACAACGTATCATAGATGCTACGCTGAGTTAGATGTCGTACTACTTTTAGTTTGGCACGGGAAACTTAATAATACACAGTATACAACAGCACTTTGACAAACTGGAATGAGTTCTCAGTTGTGGATAGCTGGCAAAAATGTTCCAAAAGCCGGGTGAATTCATGATTGATTTCACCCGGTTGTGGATAGTGCAAGAAAGCCATTGCTTATTAATTGATATACTAAGGAAGTAACTCAAGTAACATTCGCTGCTTCTTTGCGCAAATGCAATCTCCACGGCCAAGAATAAAAGCGAACTTTGTTGTTCTAGTTTTCCTTGACATGGGAGCTGCGTTTTGGAATTGCAGGGTTAACATTATCTCGAACATGCAATCTAATCTAAGGAGGCGAACAGCTTGACAAGTCTGACGTCTCCACTCGTATTGGAGATACTCACAATGCCGAGGTAGCTTGCTTTCTTGAGGACGTCGTAGTTTGGCAGTATCGTGTCCATCATGTTTATCTCGCTTATGTCCGGGAGCTGTATGATGGGTCTGACATTGTCCTGCGCTCTCACTTTGCACCCGTACCTTCCGCTGCTGTCGACGTACGTGTAGGTGTGACCTGCACGTAATGGTTTCACGCTAAGTTGCACGAGAGCTGACGCAAGACGCATGTGACGCGGGTCCACTGTGCGTGTGCAAACATTAGGCCTGACTAAGCAGTAATACCACTGAACGCTCAAAAAGCCGCAGTTTCGTCCAAAAGGCGAATCATCTATTGGGATAGCAAATTAGTAGATAGCTATGCGAAGTAAGGATAGTACTTTTATCGGCCGTGTAAACTTGTAAACATTGGCTTACTAATTAAATTAACAAGCATGATGTCACGCGCGCACAAGCAAACATGAACACATCACACTCGGTGATCGCGAATATACTCGCTGTCAAAACGCTGGGGGGCAGAGGCATCAATGCCCTTCTTTTGGTCAGCCAACGTCTGCCATTTGTGAATTATGTCAGGGGTAGTAGCTGTGTTGGCAAGTACTTTATTTATGAATATTACCTGGGATCGGCTGAGGGCGAGGTCCTTAGATATGTGAGGAGGAGTGAGATGTTTAGTGTACTTGAGGAAGCGACGTATTCGTGCCATTTCGAAATGAGAGTTTGGCGGCAAATCCGCATAGGGGTGGTCACCAAGGCCGGGAGGCCCGCGTAGCAGAGGTCGGAGACGAAAAGGTAAAACTCCAGATTGTGAGGTGGCAAGACGATGCGCCACCTCATTACCTCACCCCTGGGTCCCCACGTGTCCCCGGAGTCCAGGCAACCCTAACGTCAATGCCATTATTCTGCTTGTGCTGTAGAATCTGGCGGATGCGTAGAGAAGTGATATCTTCCACACTGGGGTCCTCAATGTATTTTAATGCTTCGAATGAGTCGGTGTAGATGGTGGATGGCGCTGCATTGTCTTGTAAGGCGGTCCAGATGGCCAAAAGTTCTGCCTGTGCAGGTGTCGCGTAGTTTAGTGTACAAATGTAGCGCCTGGCCTCACCGGTCGAGGGTTTGTACCAGGCCAGAGCCATGCGGTCGCCATCGAGTGCGGCGTCAGTAAATATTGCGTTGGCGTCGTACGGATTGTCTCGTTGAGAGAGGCGCTGTCTGGCTGTATAGTGGCCCCTGTTGCGAGTGGCGTAGACATCTTGGAGGGGTAAAGGGTAGGAAAAGCAAGGGTGGTGTCTTCGCCTGCAATGAGTGTTCCGCTGTTCTATGCGGACGCGTCGGGTGTCCCACAGCAGTGTGTCCTGGCCCTGTGTCGTGAGATGCAGTCCATTATTCAGTGATGTTTGAACATGTTTGATGATGTCGTCGATGGGTGGCAGGCATGTTAAGTCTTGCAGTTTGCGTATATTTGTGAACTTCGGGAGACATGTAAGCCGAAAGATTTGTCGGTAGAGTACTTGAATGTTTTTTTCGGCTGTTTTTGATGGTGTTACGACTGTGCTTCCATAGGTGATTTTATCCATTGCGATGGATCTGATGAGGGTGGTGCAGGCTGTCTGCCGTGACCCGCCAAACTTGTTGGAGACGCGCTTTATGGTGTGCAAGAGCCTGGGCCACTGCGTTTTGAGCTCAGTAGTCCAAAATTGTCCCGCATTGCAACTGTGGATGGGAATCCCAAGAATTTTAACGTGACTGTGGGTGACCCTGAGTTCATGCTGACCCAATGTCAACATTATTGCTTGTTGTGGCATTATTCTTCTTTCTGGGGCTTTACGTGCCAAAACCAGTTCTAATTATGATGCACGCCGTAGTGGAGGGCTCCGGATTAATTTTGACCACATGGGGTTCTTTAACGTGCACTACAACGCAAGCACACGGGCGTTTTTGCATTTCGCCTTCATCGAAATGGGGCCGCCGCGGCCGGGATTCGATCGCAGGAGGACGCTTCGTCTGCCATTGACACATAGAAGTTGTGTTTTCTCATGTGCTAAGGTGAGTCCCAGTTTAGGAAGGGTGTCTTCGAGTGCAATAAGGGCAGCTTGAACTTCGGTGGCCATGTGCTCAATGTTCCCGCCATAGTCTTGTGCTTCTGTCCAAATGGTTATGTCATCCGCATATATGGTATAGCGGTCGCCTGCTTGTCTCTAGTTCGTGGGCCGCAGTGAGCATGGCCACATTAAAAAGTAGTGGTCCCAAAATCTAACCCTGAGGGACTCCTCGATTGAGATATTACATGGCTGGAATGGCATTGCTGTTGCTGCGAAAACGAATGGGTCTGGCTTGAAGAAATCTTTCGTTTCAGTCTATTGTTCGTTGGTTGGGATATATTCTTGTTAGATTTGAGAGAATTTGATCTTGCTTGACATTGTCAAATGCTTTCCGCATGTCGACAGCTAAGATGTAGTCCGGAGGTCCACTCCGTGAATTTCTATTTAGGACCCTCCGAAGCAACCAGAGGTTATTGTGGGTTCCCATGTTGGGTGTAAACCCGCCTTGGGACGGATGTAAGATTGGTTTGCGATATTTGATGTAGTGGGTTATCCTGGTATGTATCATCCACTCAATGACCTTACATATGGTTGGTGTAAGCGACATTGGGCGGAGATTGGCGATTTTTGTAGAGTCTTTCCATGGTTTTGGTATCGGATTGATTATCGACAGGCGCATGTGATCCGGAACAAATCCTTGGGACCACTGCTTGTTTACGACTTCTAGAAGAGCCATTTGAAGAGTGATAACAGAGAGCTTTCGATTAGGGGACGCAAGCGGCTTTCTCACGCAAGAACTATAGAGGCAACGATACTGCGCATGCGTGGACTTACCTGCGCGTGCGCAGTACCGTGGCTTTTAGTAGTTGCTTACTCAAGCCGCTTGCGTCCCTTTATCTAAAGCTCTATAATTGTTGACATTCCATGACGTGCGCACCGCACCACCAGATTGTGCGAGAGCATGTGCTCTTTGCTCGTGACCAGCGCTTTTGTACCAGCGGCAAAAGCCATACCGCCACCGACCACCATGTGCAAATGAGTGGAAGAGCCAAAGACAAGATATTCGCATTCAAAGGGCGGAAGGCTTGCGCCACGTGACGTCCCACAGCTCTCCGAACACATCTCTGAACATTAACCACCACATTTACTTTGTCCTTGAGTGAGTTGTGTTTACCGTTAGCGTAGTCGTATATCCTCTGCATGCTCACGATGGGAGAGTGAATCACTTTCTTAGCCGACGTCCAGTCTGCACCGGTTACGCTCAGGAGACTGTCTCTGTCGTCTCGTATTACCTGAAAGAAAAAAAAAAGAGCAGGAAAACAATTCGTTATTTTAAAATGCTTGTGTATCATGCCTGAGGGCGTGGTAAAGAACCTGGGCGGGTCAAAGCTCACCCGAGGCTCTCTTCTAACCCTACTGTCGCTCCCGAGCGTTAAACTTCATAATCCAGTTTTATGAGTTCATAATCCAGCACTTTCGCTTACGAGAGAAACATGGGAGCGGGCATCAACTGACAAAGCAGCGGCTACGGGAGGCAGCCGTCGGGTCGACAGACCCGCAAGATACAATTATAAGACCTACCGTTCTCGGTCGTTAGACCTCTGGCTGAACAGCTTGGCTAAAGTTAACTGGGACATTCTGTATAGGGCGTCCCCGGGCGTTATTCAACAACGAACGACGTAATTCCCAAGCCCATCTTTCTGCAAGGTTCTCCAACACTCCTGACGCGCGAAGAATCGTATAAAGAGAACGTGTGTTGCGCGGGAAGTAAGAGCAGAACAATGGTGATGATGCGGCAGAAGCGAAAGAATAAAAAAAAAAGAAAAAAAAAGAAAAAAAAAGGAAAAGCGCAACAGGACTTGTGATAATACTGACTTACTTCTAAATGCGACAAGTAGTGGTCCGGGCCCAGCACCGAAGGGTTGGTGAAAGCCATTTCGACGTGAAACTCAAGGTCCAGGTTCGAGAAATTGGGTGGCATTGGAAGATCTTTGGCTAAGCGTTTGCAGCCCAGTCCCGTGGGTATCTTGTAAGGCAAATATGCAAGAAAAAAAGAAAAGAACAAAAAGTTAATCACAGGAATAACGATGAGTATGATTGGGATAGTTGGTATACGAAACAAAGGACTTCTGGTACATAAGAAAATATTTAAACAAATAAAAAAAAGGATACGGACGCACCAGGGGCGCTATAACGTAGAATGATTCCAAACTGCTTTGATTCCAAACTCCTGACGTCAGATTTACGTAACCACCGACGCAAGCATCGGGCGGTGACCTGCAGCGTTGTCTGAACAACCCAATCAAACACTCTCCTCGTTTATAGGAGGTCACCTTTGTTCTATTTCAAAACTAATAACATCGTCTACACTCACCGGTTTTTCTTATCTAATTGGCTGACAAGAGAGCGAGGAGCACGCTCTGGTGGAGAGGGTTTCGATGGGGCCGAGCCAGCACAGTGAAAATAGACAACCGCATGAAGAGGGTGGTGCCGGCTTCTCCGATTGGTCCGCTTCGCCTTACTTAGCTTGCGGTGGCTGGTCGAAAATCGCGGCGGCTTGCAACGGAAGGATAAGAATGCCGCTAAAACGGATCCTCAGCAAGGAAGAGTTGGCAGAGCGATGTCGTATATACGTGCCAAAAGGGCTCGATAACGTTTTACTGCCACGCAAAAAGGTTTATCATGCGTAAATACATGCTCACCGGTAGGTGCGAGTAGCGAGGGCCTGAGCGATCGGCGGGCAGCCATATTCGATTCCTTTCGGAACGGAGTAGTCTGTGGCTATTCAGAAAACTTTTCGGTTTTGTTCGGCATATTAATGCATTTTTTACGCGTACACGTCACTTTGACGTGGTGAATTTTCGCGGTTTTGTGAGTTCGCGTGACTGACAGGCAAAGTGGGCGTAGCCATAAAACATTGGACCAATAGCAGAGGGCTAATGGTGAAAAGGCGTCGAATCAGGCATAATTATTTTTCTTTTGTGCGGTTTAATCATGTATAATCAGTGTGTACACGTTATATCAGATGGGGAGCTATCGCGGTTTTCGTGACGTCGCGTGACAGACAGGCGAAGTTGGGAGTGGCCCGAACATGTTTTGACCAATCGTGGAGGCTGATTGCAGAAATCAAAACAGTTTGGAATCATTTTATGTTATAGCGCCCCAGGAAGCCTAAAGATGTGTCGATTTGTATCACGCCTTTTGCGCGGTGTCCGACCCTCGATAAACGCCTGCGTCCGAGCCGTTTTGCGCCTCAACGTGACCAGATTCCTTAGGTTTTTTGAAGAAAGAACTGGCTTGGCCTCCCGCTGGAGGATATTTTTTTTCCAAGTGACGAGACCTGACATTTTTCCTTTTTTTTTCTATTGTTTCGTAATTAGTGCGACCTACAGTGATTATTTTTATGTTACTACTGCCTTACTATATTTCTTTTCTCATTGTCTTACTCTAGCCTTGGAGATCTCTCAGTGTGCTCTTTGTTTCCTCTTTTCTTCCCTTCTTCCTATCTTCCATTTCTATGTTTGTCTTTCTTCTTCCTGAAGACTAAGCCGGCGTTGTGTCCCTTCCGGTGGCAAGTTGCCAGCCTGCCGCTTACTTTCTTCTTTTCTCTCTATCCATTATATGCAGATACTCAAATTTATACTACTACACTACTACTTCTGCTACTGCTACTACTGCTACTACTACTACTACTACTACTACTACTACTACTACTACTACTACTACTACTACTACTACTACTACTACTACTTATTAATACTACTACTACTTCTTCTTCGTCTTCTTCTAATATTATTCATAACAGCCGTACAGTGAAAGATGAAAGTGAGTTTAAAACGGGGTGCGCACGAGTAACACAGCCCCTCCAGCGCAAGGAAAGCACCTCACCTTCAAGACGCCATCGTCGTCACTTTGATAAGGTTGCATCATCATGATGTCAATTGTGCGCGGTCCCGTGGTGATCCTGAGCGGCAGGGACTTTCCCGTACCGTAGCCCGCGTCCCATTCGGGATCTGAAAGGTGCCGCGACGCGCAACTTTTTAGGCTGTTGCAGTATATACGCATACGGGCCAGTGATCGACCGTGAATGGCCTGTCGGTAGCTCGACCAATGAAGTTACTGGCACTCTGTAATTGCTCAAAGCTTTGCCGTACTCAAGCAAATGTACAAGCAAAGAAAAAAAAGAAAAAGAAAAAGAAAACAGCGTATGAGGTGTAAAGAGTGGCGTAGCCAGAAATATTTTTCGGGGGCGAGGGGGCACTAATTTGACCGGAGAATGACAGGGTCAGGGGAGAGGAGAGGTCAGACCCCATGCAAACACAACAATTTCAGGGTAGGAGGGGGGGGGGGGGGGTGGCATGTGCCCAATCTTTCACGCCCTGGCTGCGCCACTGGGTTTACACCGCGTGAACCCAACAGAAATGAAGCCAAGGTAAGCGTAGCGGAAATAAACTGTTCTTCTAATTGCAATGTAGAACTATCAGGAAAATAATTATGCAGATTTCAAGCACTGTTTGGAATCTATATGAAGCCATGGTTTCGTCAGGCCGTGACCTGAATGTTCACAAAACTAAATGTGGTGCGAACTACTGTCTTTATTGTCATTCTATGCGACGCGTGATCTGCTTGCATGAGTCGTGTAGAAGTGACAAAGGATCACCTGCAAACCAAACCAGCGTCGGGTCGTCGTCTCCAGGATAGCAAGCGGCCCACTGCAAGCTCTTAATACCGCGGATTGGCTCGCCTGGGCCTTGGTAGTACTGCGTGGGTTGCAATGAATAAAAACTGAGAAAGCTCATCTAAAAATTTCACTAAGAACTCTCGCTGCAAAAGCCTGCGCCCATCAAAAAAAAAAAAAAAATTGCAAGGGATAGTTTGTAAGCTTCTTTGTTTGTAACGGAAAGCATCGTGAAACAAATAGTTAATTAAGAAAACATTCGTCAGTGCAAATACAGCATTTATTTACAGATGACACGCAGAGAAAACGCATTGCTGTCGTTCCTTATGTCCATCGCTTTTCCCACGGACTAAACAAGCTGCCAGCAGGTATGGTGTTGACGCTGTTTTCAGCGCCCCTGACAAGCTGCAACGAATATTTCAAGCGGTGTTCAAAAAGATTGATCAAACAAGAATAAGTGTGTCTGCGCCTTAAAAAAATTCCAAGCTCGTAAAATGCAAATTTGGCGTAGTATACATGTTGCCACTAACTTGCGGTAATGTTTACATATAGGCCAGACCAGCCGGTGTGTTAATACTCGTCTAAAAGAGCATCAAAATTCACTCGACAAAGATAACCACTTACACCTAGCCAACCATTGCAAAAGCTGTCATTGTAAACCTGTCTATTCTGATACCATGATTTTGTTTACTCATAGAAACAAACTAACACGCGAAATAACCGAGGCCTTCCATATCAAAAAGCGTTCTGATATGTGCGTAAGTAAGCCATCTATAACCCTAACTGACAAAGAATTTGCCTTACTGAGCGCCACCTGATGTTGTTAAGATACGTAGAAGTTCTGTATATATATATATTTTTTTTCTTCTAAATGTCTTTGTTATTTTATTTCTATTCCGCATGCTATTGCACATGCTCACTTTAGTCAGACTGGGTATATATATGTGTGTAATTTCCCCCCAAAGATAAACTGAGTTAAGAGTCAGTGCCTGTCTGTTAGCTTTGCCTTATTATCCTCGTTTTTCTTGTGTGCGCACTGCAGTTTCAAGATGAATAGCCAACAAAAATCACCGATAGTAGGCCCGGAGCTGCACTGATTGCGGGATTGCCCGTGTGCCTTGGAGCGGTGCCCTTGACAGATACAGCAGCGGGTGGCGGTTTCACGCCGTGGCGTTAAGGAGGCGTTACGTGCTGCTCCGCGTTCTGATTTCGCCCGTGTAGACCGCGCCGGAGAGCCAGCGGAAGTAAAGCCCCTGGATCTTTTGGATGGGCACGCACTTGATTGAGCTTTAGCTTGACCGGTGGTGGAGAGACAGGTCGGTGTTCTAGCAAGTAGTTTTATTCCAGGTATTCCCGGTCAAAGTCAGTGCGTTGAGACGCTTCGCACGTTAGGCGCCTCGCACAGCAACAATTAGAGAAAGTGAGCGCGCGCAGCTTCCAGCTGACGAAAAATTAAATTATGTGGCTTTACGTGCCAAAGCCATGATCTGATTATGAGGCACGCCGTAGGGGGAAAAATGTGGACCACCTCGGCCTCTTTAACGTGCACCTAAATGTAAGTACGCGAGTGTTTTCGCATTTCGCCACCATCGAAATGCTGTGGCTGTGGCTGGAGTTCGATCCCGCGACCTCGTTCGTGCTCAGCAGCCCAACACCATGGCCATCTTCCAGCGGACGTTGAAGATGGAATTAAACGGACGAGTTCGTCACCGAGAGAGAGAGAGAGAGAGAGAGAGAAACATTCGCTGCGCGCCGCTCACCGTACTGTCAAACTATACACTCGCGGACAACTTTCTGTGGCACTGAAGGGAAAGCTACGGAGACAAAGCGCTCACAAGTGAGAGCGCTTCTGAAAAGCGTCTTTTTCAAAGCGTCTTCTGAAAAACGTGTTTCAATCCACGTTAAATTAGTCTGGGTAAGAGAAAACAAACACCTTACTATAGCAACAGTTAAATAAGACAGAACACACCACTGAATGTAAAAGATTGCATATTTTGCGGTTTTTCCCTTCCGCGTCTGATCAAACGCGAAACCATCGCACGTGGGAGCTGCGCCGATTCAGCGTCTGTTCCGAGCAACCAAAAGCACTGTCAAGCGCTGCCGGACTACTCGGCGCGGTAACACATGTGCAGCAGCCACGCGCCCGTAACGTTCCTTTCATTGTCACAGAGAGTTGTCCGCGAGTATAGTGCGTTTCTACGAGGTCAAGCACAGATTGTGTCTTGCGAGTCAGACCGTTGTGATGCTGAATAACAGTTCCGCTTTCCTGCAAGGTCCACCGTGGCGGCTGATGCTTTCGTCATTGAAACCCGCAGCGCAGTCTCGTGTCCTAATGCGCAATCCATCGCTTACAAAGATACCAATCAAAGGTTGGTCTTGCAGGGACGATCTCGCCATGACATGCACAACGCCTGCGAACAGCACCACTCATAACTGTCTCAAATTGGTTGCGAATCCATCAAATTGCTGCTGTTAGTCAAGCACGAGTGCTATCGGAGCCAAATTTCTTATGCGAAAGGCAACCTGTTGCCCAATTCAGCAGCAGCTATGGCTCTAGCAATCTTTGCGAGCTTTTCGAGAATATTTCTTCAAGGTCTCCCCATCAAGAATCCCAGAAGAGTCATTACGAACCTCTCCGCATGGAACAAAAGCGTTTTAGTTCATCACGACTCCAGCATGTTCTAAAAAAAGTGACGACGCGATATTATAGGTACCGTTTCACATTACCGCGTATATGAGGCAGTATACTCCGTGTGAATATGTTTTCAGTGCAGCTAACAGGTCGCGCAAGGGCGGGAAGCGGACCTTTTACGCCGTGCGGACCTTTTACGCCATTCAGCAGCCGTGACGCCGCTAGGCGACGCTGTACGCTGTCGGTGTGCTGTCAAGAAAGTTAGAAACCAAGGGCGCGATCTTGTACGCGTTCCAAAATGGAACGGAGGCGTTCCGTTCCATCGAGCCGCACACGATTGGGCAATTTCAACCGCGACGTTCAAATTGACCAATCGTGTGCGGCTCGATGGAACGGAACGCCTCCGTTCCATTTTGGAACGCGTACAAGATCGCGCCCCAAGTGTACGGTATTTTGAATTGTCAAAAGACACCCGGGAACAATCTAAAAGAACGAAAGAAACAGTCATTAAATTGGACGCAAAGGATGGAAACACGCGCACACACGCGCACACACGCGCACACACGCGCACACGCGCGCACACACGCGCACACGCGCGCACACACGCGCACACACGCGCGAAGTCAGCATAGCAAGGAAGAAATCAGAAGAACATCTGTACGATAACTCAAAGAGTGATCTGCTGGGTTTCTGAGGACACAACAATATCGGAGCAAATATTCGCGACAGGATGAAGCATGTATCTGCTGCAGCAAAAGTCCGGAAACGACTCGGCACATCGTAATGGAGCGCCAAGATGTTCACCCAAGAAGGCCCCGCAGAAAACGTCCACCTTCCAGAAGCACTGGAATTCGCGTGGATGGAAACGTTAACTGGTCAGCGGTCGAGACAGGCACGATACGTTTAGAGTACCGCTGAAAAAACATAAGATTGATAGAGCCGGGGTCGTTACAGGCATACGTAACTGTGCAATATACACAGAGAGAAAGGTTTTAATGAACAGAGAAACGATCAAGGAGACGTTGGGCGTAGTGTGAGACTGAAATTGGCGTACACACTAGAACTTAATTAGCTTAAGCAGGCTATAGGTGGCTATTTGTAACCGCTCCATTTCGAAAGCGATTCAAATAAAAATTACCATCATCAACATAATCGTGAAAAGCAGTAACCGCAGGCGGCTTCTTCCACGGCGTATCAAGTCACGGCGAATCCAGAAAGCGGAAGCAACACCAACGTCGCTTCGAGAACCGTGCCTACAACGTATGCTTTCAATGGTATGCGCAGTTCTGAAGCCAGCTCAGCGAATGATGGTGAAGAGCGAAGCGAATGAGAGAATTGTAAAACGCTATATTGCCGCGACGCTATCTGTGCAGTTTTTGGGTCACGTTGTAAGCCACACAGGTGTCAGACCTGATCCTGAGAAAATCGCAGCTGTCGCAAAGTTTTCAAGGCCTACGGACAAGAAGGCAGTCAGACGCTTCCTAGGCCTATGCGCATATTACCGGCGATTTATTGCGGGTTTTGCACGCATCGCCTCACCGCTGACTTGCCTAACCAGAGAAGATGTCGCGTTTGTGTGGGGCGAGGAGCAGGAGGCGGCATTTAACGAGTTGCAGCACAGGTGAAGCACTACGTTCGAACGTGCCTTGACTGCCAGCGACGAAAAGTACCACCTGCGAAACCTGCCGGACTATTACATCCTGTTCTAGTGCCGGAAACGCCGTTTGCACAAATTGGGATGGACCTTTTGGGCCCATTCCCAATATCTGCCGCCGGAAATAAGTGGATCATAGTTGCGACAGACTACCTTACGCGATATGCAGAAACCAAGGCACTTCCGAGCAGCACAGCAGCCGAGGCCGCACAGTTCTTCATTGAAAACGTCGTCCTGAGGCACGGTGCTCCAGCGGTCATCGTAACCGACAGGGGAACCACGTTCACGGCTGAACTTTTGCGAACTGTACTAACGCTCAGTGGCACGGCACATAGAAGGACGACAGCCTATCACCCGCAAAGCAATGGACTTACGGAGCGCCTCAACAAGACTCTCGCAGACATGCTGTGCATGTATGTCGATGTGGACCACAAGAACTGGGACCAAATATTACCCTACGTCACGTTCGCTTATAACACGGCTCGGCAAGAAACAACAAAAATGACACCATTCAGTCTCCTCCACGGTCGAGAAGTGACTACAATGCTGGATGCTATGCTGCCTCATGATTCCAGCGATTCCGAGACTGACGCCGCAGATTTTACAGCGCGCGCCGAAGAAGCAAGACAGCTCGCGCGCGTTCGCATAACTGGCCAGCAAGAGCGAGATGCTCGACGTTACAATCAACACCATCGATGCGTCGTCTACCATCCCGGCCAAAGAGTCTGGGTTTGGACTCCCGTACGCCGCCGGGGCCTCGCGGAGAAACTTCTACGCCGATACTTCGGACCATACAAGGTTCTACGACGCCTTAGCGACGTCAACTATGAAGTTGTTCCTGACAGCCCATCCTGCTCGAGGCGCCGTATGAACCTGCCTGAGACTGTGCACGTGGTGCGCATGAAACCCTATGTTTCTGAATGACACGGGTACTCTCTGGTTTGCTGATCACCGGGTGCTACCCGCCGAGCATCGGGTCGATGCTCCTTATGGAGGGGGCAAATGCCGCGACGCTATCTGTGCCCAACCACGCTGACGACAAAGACAACGACCTCGAGCTTGCAAGCGAGGTGCTAGAGAAGACGAAGTTTTGAACTGAGCGCTTTGTCCTCATTGCCTCAATTAAAATACCGCTCTTCGCTCTTGTCTCCAGTGAGCCGTGACAATATACAGAGTGAGTCGGCTTACCAGTTCCTTGCTCTGTGCCATCCATGCCTTGGCGAAAAGCGCCGAGGGACCCAAGATGGTGAAGAGCGTGAAGTTGTTACGCCAGTTGCGCCACTCGTGGATGAGTGACTTGACGGGATCGGGCGGGTTCCGCACATCCGCGACTCTACAAGAACCTTCTGCAAGAGAGAGAGAGAGAGAGAGAGAATTTTAACCCTAGTTTCCTTCCTTCCCGTACCCATGTGGTCGCAGACTATGTGAGGCCCTGTACCCTTCCCTTATGTACCTCAATTGATACATTTTATACAATAACCTTGCTTCGATCACCTTCTAAGAACAACAAAAACAAATGTAAAAAAATTGAAAGTAGTATTTTTAAGAATGAACTATTTTCCGGATAGACTCCTTTACTTGTTTCATGTTTCGGCAAAAACATTGTTTACGCCTGCATTAAACATGCGCCTGTGGCCACGAGGCGCACTTTCCTCACATAATTACTCTGAACCTGATCCAGCATGAGTAAAATTCAATGATACAAGCAACTTTAGCCCTGAAAACAGTCGACTGCAATCGTGTTCTGTGATCATCGCGGGCATGTGCTCTGCTTACTTCTCTCTTCCTCTATTTTAACAGCTTCTTACTGCCCCGGCCTCTCGGTGTAGGGTAGCAAACCGCGTTTTTTAAAGCGATGCTCTCATTAGATACTCTACCGAGTTAGCCTGCTATAGTTGTCTCAGGCCGCTGGAGCTGAGAGCAACGCGCTCCCGTAAGAGACTCGCGTCTGGCGTCTCGAGTGCACAGCGCGTACAACGCAAACATCACGCCAAAACGCTAAGCCAAACACAATATAGACTCGTGGTGTATATTGTGTTCTGTATGTAGACTATATAAGTGTAAATTGGAATCAGCTAGTGCAAGACAGGGGTAATTGGCGATCGCAGGAAGAGGCCTTCGTCCTGCAGTAGACATAAGAATAAGCTGGTGATGATGATCATCCTCATCATCATCATAGCATCAAGCACGCCAAGCAACGCGGACAGGCGGACGTGTTTATGGGTAATCACGTGGTATAAATCCGAGTGGTGGCAAGACGAAGACCACCATAGATGCCTGGGCAGACCTTTCGCAGAAGCGGAAACGCGAAAGAGAAGGTTGTTGTAGTCGACAGCGAGCTCTAATTAGAGATGCGAAGAGAAAGAGAGAAGCCAATTGAAAATTCTGATCCCCAAGTACGCGCCAATATATCTGTCACGAGAGCTTGAGTGCGATAAGCTATTCAGGTTATTGCAAACAGTTTTCCTGTCGTCTGTCCCAGATGCCGCAACGTTTTCTCTTTTTCCTTTTTTTTTTGCCACAAAAATAACAAAGAAAGAAAACTTACGTCTTCAACAACGATTACATTCGACGCCTCTACCTCATCCAAGATAAGGGTGTTAGCCGCGGCACAAACGGAGCGTCTTTCATACACCCACAAGGATGCTAAAATGTTTAGTGTGCATATGTACAATGTAACCTGTAGTTTAGTGGATACTGCAGAAGAATGCAAGTCAGTTTTTCGTTAAAAAAATGGTCGGATTACTTTTCTATTCAGACTCAGTTGTAGCGCTGTTTTCGCTTTCTCCACACTTTTGATATTTTCTATCATTTTGTTTTACATGGTTTAAAAAGTTTAGTCTCCTGCACTGTATCTGCTGCGTATTTGGTATGCAGTGACTACTCACCGTGCAGTTTATTGTAAAGGAATTCGTGAATTTGAGTGAACCTATGTATATTTCATCACTTGAATGAATTCACGTTTGGCCCATATAAATTGGTTACATATAGAAAATAGTGCAGACGACATCGTCTTGCGTAGAAATCACACACACACACGCACCACACATTCAAACATTAAACAAACTTTTCTTCACTCACTCTGGTAGACAAACAGTTCTGATGTGGAGGAGATGTAGTAGAGGTTCACGTCGTCCCGACCATCTTGCTTGAACCTCAGAAAGCCTTCTTTCCTTTCTGTGTTGTAGTATTCAATCAGGTACACCGTGGACTTCTGCAGAAACAGCAGAAAACGGATACTATGACTTGATTAAAAGCAACAAACAAGCAATGATTCTTAACTGAGTAATGTAAAAGCAGGCACGCTCGACGGAGACGAGCGACCGTGCTTTATTCATCGAGAGGCCGTAGCAAGAGTTTGGGCGAGTTCCATGGTGTCATCCGGAATACGCTTACAGCCGCAAGGCGAAATGTAGAAGACAGCTAAGCATGACGAAGCGTGAAGGTACTGTAATAACGATTCCATGCGGCGTGTCTAAGGGACAATATCGTTTCTGTACTTCTCGTCTTAGTGATCTTATAGCACAGTCGTACGCTGGCACGACCAGTCCCCGTAGGGAACTGCTGCCCTGCTGATAGCGTATTTAAAAATTGCTCACCTCGTTTTTGTCGTTGATTTCTGCCGTGAGTTTCCACCCGTTTCTGTAACCCATCAGAAGGCTCGGAATCGCCTTGGCTGGAACGAGGGTTTGCAGAAGGACGATTGAATATAAGCATTGTATAGGCTTGTTCGGTGACTCTCTTACCCCCCCTGTTCTAGCACGTTCCGCCGCTCAGCGCTCTACCTCGACTCACAGAAGTTGACGGCAGTGCCGCCCTTCGACGGAAGTGGTTACTGCTCTTTATTGAAGCTTCGCGGCAATTTTTGAGAAGCCTAGCGTCTTCTTCAGCTAAGGGGTGGCGCTGTGTTCAACTCTGTTGTGTGGAGGAAGGGCTTCTTCGAGTGGAGGTTTGTTTGAGAATGCGGGGGGATAGTCATCTTCCACATAAGTTCTACGAAGTAAGTAGACATGTAATTTATGTAAGTTTTACTAAGTAGACACGAACATATTTGCAAAAAAATGTTAGTGCAAATGCGTTCTACTTAGCTGGAGATCTCATATCGCGAATGAGATAAAGGTTTATCAACAGCTCCCGCGTACAACACCTGCTGCGTGACTGTCGCTATAGTTAGACGACAATTAAAATGTTTGTAATGAGTATCGTCGCAGTTTTTTTTCGCAGTTGTCGGATACAGTGCGAACGTGAATCACACCATTACGTTTGAAAGCAACGATTATAGTGCCGCAGTTTTAGACAACTTGTCCGTTGCTCGAAGAGCACGAAATCATCGCATCGCGATGATGGATAACGGTGCCACCCATCAAGACTTCTTGATGCGACTGACGTACCGGTACCTTCTTGCGCGACTGACGTACCGGTACGTTTATGCATATCTGTCCCGCCGATATCCCAAGAGAGCATTTGCCATCATCCGTGTCATTTTTAAAAAAATTTCTGCACCACCAAAAATAAACCGCGGTGTTCGTTTTATAATATCCAAGAAAAGGAAAACTGACACTGAAAGGGTCAATATGAATAATACGAAATAAGTTCAATACAATTGGAGCTTACACATTGAGATGTGGGCGGAATGCTAAAACGATCATGTACCGAGCACTGGGGGCCGTTCAAGAATCCCAGGATGTCAAAATTAAATTTAATTTGAATTGAATTGAATTTTTTATTGGCAACAATGTTGAGGGAGATTAGGCAGGACGCTGATCAAACAGCTTGAGGAGACCTGACCACCATACAATAATTTTGATCATCATCCACCTTAACCTGGTGCCCCCACTACGGCGTGCCACATAATGCGGTCGTGGTATTGGCACGTAAAAGCCAATAATTTAATTTGAATGAGTGCAATGCATCGGGTAACTAATTTAGCGACACCCAGGGGGAAATTGTGTAAGTAAAAAAAAAAGAAGAAGAAAAAAACGAGCAGCACAGTCGCTACCAAGTCATCATGAATATGGGGTTAATATGGGAGACTTTTTTTTTATTGCGATAGCAATTATATGGACACTCCAAAGCAGATTTCTGCCGTCGGCGTCGCCGTCGCCGTCGCCGTCGCCGTCGCCGTCGCCGTGAGGTTCCGTATGACGTCAATTGGAGATGAAATCGTCGCCGCGCGCCGAACGCTGTATGTGCGAGTGAAAGGGCGCGAGGGGCGCGTCTTTCACGGGGAGTGAACGCACGGCGGAGAACAAACGCGCGTTCTGCGCCGTGCTCGCTTAAGGGCTGCAGAAGTAGGCGTCTCTTTTCTCCTTTACAATCACCATATATGTAGAGCAAACGCGCCTTCTTCGGACGCGCGAGAGGCCGTGGGGGAGGGGGAGGGAAGGGAGGCGACGTTTAGCTGCGGCACCAAGTGCCTATTTATATCAGAGGCTCCAGCAACAGTCACCAACGCCGCACGCATTTTGAGCTAACGCGGGCAAAACGCCGATGGCGTCGACAACAGTTCTGCGTGTTGTTGCTACCAAAGCCGCTCACCTTACTTCGTATGACATTGCTGTGTTGCTATCGCATTCATTGCTTCGCCCTTAGGGCGAAACTGTGACATTTTTTTTTTTTACGTACGTTTCACTTGCTTCTTTGGTTTTGCGTCGCACGCGGCATGGCTGGCTGGAAGACTTGAAAGCGCCACTAATGCCAGAGCCGCAGCGAGGAGTTCGGAGACCTTCATGGTCTGTGAAAAACGTCAATCAATCAATCAATCAATCAATCAATCAACACCGACGTCGGAGTACTCGTGCACATAGAAACAAAACCAAAAAAGGCAGAGATTTAAATGAACTACACCCAAGAGTTATGAGACGAAAAATGAAATAATAATAATAATAATAATAATAATAATAATAATAATAATAATAATAATAATAATAATAATAATAATAATAATAATTTTTCATTTCCATCTTGCAACGCAACAAAGACATATTGGTACAAATTTTGTGACAATATTTTATTTCCCAAATTGAGGAGTAGCCGGTGCCACCTAATGTCAACAACCTCTCCTATTACATCATGCCGGTAAATATTTATATTCATAAAAGAAAATACAGAGCAGCTGCAGTGAAGGCGATCCCAAACTGCTTGTCAAAGCTGCAGCCCCCATTGTCTAAGCAAAAACAAACACGCAGTACATAAAAGTTGCAAATTGCCCATAGCGAATGGAAGGCGCGATTGACAGACTAAACTTAGCGAAAATGTTAATTATATGACTTCCCGTACATTACTCGCAACTTCCGGTGAGTACATGTAAACAAGTTGAAATTTACACGCTGGCGAGAGGGAACCGTGTGTTGCATACGCTCAATTCCGATGTTTAGATGAGATAAAGGCACTGACAAACCGTCGTTATGTCTCGTAGTATGAATCCCTGTCTTTTCTTGTAGTTGAGCCGGAATTCATGTATAGTTAATATTATTTTGTGTTTCCGGTTTAACCCTTTGTAGGACAATGGCACATTCACGTCCCACTTCATTATGTACGCGAAAACGCTTATCGGCAGCAAAGGGGCGCATTGATCTCATTTGACTGGTTCTACCGTCGATCTAAATGTTTCAACAGTACACGTGAGAACAGTTTTTGGGAATGGATACGTCCTGGCGTGAAGCGCGCAAAGTCTAGAAAAAAAAATGTTTTCATTGTTGGAACGCTTCCTGAATTCGGCCCATGCATGCTAGCGAGAAAAACATTCTCAAGGTGCCCGATAAGCTATCCCGCTTTGTTTTATCGCTCTTTGTTGCATTTATATTTGCACTTCTAGCTCACAATAAGCACTCATTTTTGTACGTTGAGGTTACACCGTACAGTAAAGCGATATTTGTATAGGTTGTGTACTTTTATTAGGCCTGACTGGAGGAAGAAGTCCATACTCGATGCTTTGTAGGGTGCATTAAAAACGTGTTCAAGGAATTTTTGTTTTTGTAGTCCGTGAATTCGTTCGAGGCATGAGTGGTTTGCCGTACCTCACATTAAATGAAAGTAGTGGCGAGCTGTACAGTAACAACTTTTTACGAGCTTTCGAAAAATAGATCTGTTGCACTACCTACTATACCGGTAACGTGAGACAGTTTTCTTGGGAGATGGCTTATGTGGATTTTCCATGATGTACTCGCATCGAGCACAACACCTAAGGATTTGAAATAGTGGCTTGGAATTGAAATCGACCAATTCAACATGCAAAATACGTTCTCGTTTTAATTACTCAGCGCGTAAATACGAATATGTGATTAGCCTGTCTCAATTTTTCAGTGAGAAATACATACATCGCTATGGACGAAAAAAAAAAAAAAGGGGGGGGGGAGCAACCGAGGGGCCCGACTTCTATCAGTCATATCCGTGACAAGCCAACAGATAATGAAGCGAAGGAGAGCCTAGAGGAAATATTTTGTGAGGAAATGATGATGCTTATTAAGGCCCAGGATCAGACCTCTCAAATCCTGGCAGTCCAGAGGGCCCGCGAGAGGGCCATCAGGTTTGACCTGATGGTCCCCGAGTGGGCCTAGCCAGGTGACGTCGAGTTTACTCGCGTCTATTGTGGACCCAATAAAGTTCGCTCACTCACTCACTCACTCACTCACTCACTTGTTTGCGTTTAATAGAAATGTAGAAATGATAAGGCAAACTGAAATTAATGTGAACGAGAAACAACTTTCTTGCCGACCGGTTGTAATTGAACCCACATTCTGAGCACATCGCTGTGTTGTTAGAGGCTTTTGTGATTAGTCGATAAACGGGTCTTAACCAATAGGCATTAAGAGTAGCGCAAGGGAACAAGGACGGAACAAGAACATACGAATGTGAACCGCCATCCACTTTATATGGCTAGAAAATGTTCTGTATATATTTTCGTTTTAATAATAATGAAATAAAGCAGGGACCACCATGGTGACTCGATTTCTTTGTTGTTCTACTTCCGAGAACGTGGTTGCGGGTTCGAAGCCTTGCCGCTCTGACCATGTTTTTTTCAATGAAAGCCAAATCGATCGTGTATATTTCGATTTAGGTATACTACAACTGGCAAAAAATAAACCCAGAGACCCCTCGATTGCGGCGTCTGTTATGGCCTCATTGTTAGGCCGGGACGTTGAACTCGACGATTCAGTCAAACACGTAATACGTAATTAAGCTGAAGTATCCCGACCGTTCGGGCTTCCAGCTTCCTAGTTTTAGTAAGGACGGCAGTGGCGAGTTGCCAAGCTACACCGACGCTATAGAGAGGATACCAAAAGCCTCACCGTGTTTAGTGTGCTGACCCGGGGGGAGACTGGTTTCAGGCGACCGCAGCGTGCAAGGTGATTGCATACGCCCCGCCGGCCCGCAATACGTGAAAACGCCGATATGCGAACCTTTCGATTGTTCTATACGGGAGTAGATAGCGTCTCTCCGTTTTGCGACGAAGAACGTCACACCTCCGCGCTAGAGAAGGATCTGACGAGAGAAACAATGACCGCTGCCGATTAGATTAAGAAACGTCAGAGCATTGTTTGGAGATCGAGTAGCACGCGACCGCCCGATAGCGCGCAGTGGATAGGAATTGCCCCCGTTTACAAGGAGCTTGCCCAACATTTCGTTGCTTAACGCCAGTGAGGATTTCAGGAAAAAAAGGTATGGCGGAGATGGTGGGCGTCTTTAGCAGTCTGTAGTGCTTCAGCCAGTTCATTTCTTTTTTCTTACCCAAACCATCAACTTTCAGGAAGCTGCTGATGTGTAGGAAATGGCATGGGTACACTTCGCCTTTGTCCATTCTGAGTTAGCACATGCTCACTGTGTGGCAAGTTCGTACACACTTTTCGATCCCTATAAGTTGCGTGTTTGCACGAGGCGTCACGTGATGAGTGAGTGAGTGATATAGCTTTATTGTAGGTCCGGCCTAAGGCCCGGTCTAAAGGAATCGTAACAACGTGAAGTGGCATAATACGAAGGCGTTGATCAGGCTGAGGAGACTGGCTTCCTTCATGCCTCGGTGTCGGTTTGCGATCCTGCTAATGAGGCGGAAAGCGCGTTGTCCGTCTTTGCGATGATCTTGCGGAGAGCCGTTCCGTTCCCACCGTTGAATTCGACAAATATGCTCAGGACCCGCATGACGTCGACCCTTAGTGTCACCCCTCCGCAACAACTGCGAAGACTGATGCTGTTTTCAGAGACTGGGCTTCCAATCTTTGAGTCTGCCTACCTTCTCTATTCTGTATAGCAGAAGCTCCGACTTGGCGGGAGAGCACCTAAGTCCGGTGAGACGGAGATACTCCTCGGTCACGTCCATCGGCTCCTGCATGGCTTCTTCGATTCTGCCCTCGCAGTCCCCGGCGCACCAGATGGCAATTCCGTCGGCGTAGATTGTGTGCTTGACGTCCTCGACGCGTGCCAACCTCTCGGAAAGACCAATCATACAGATGTTAAACAGTGTGGTGGAGATTACGGCACCCTCAGGAGTGCCCTGTCCTCCGAGGGGCACATCGTCGGAGCGGAAGTCTCCAATGCGAAGCTTGGCCTTCCTGTCCGTCATAAAAGTGCTCACATAGCTGTGGAATATGGGAAAAAGACTCAGGTCTGAAATGGTCTTGGCGATGAAGGTGTGGAGCACGTTGTCGAAAGCCTTCTCGTGGTCCAGACCGAGCAGAGCCTTGACGTCTCTGGAACGGCCGTCCACGATCTGATGCTTGATTAATTTCATGGCATCCTGCGTCGAGAGTCCGGCGCGGAAGCCGATCATGATGTACGTGTAAACCTCGTTGTCTTTGAGGTACCCGTTGAGCCTGTTGAGGACGACGCACTCCATGACCTTGCCGACGCAGGACGTTAGAGAAATCGGCCTGAGGTTCTCGATGTTCGGGGTATTGCCGGGCTTAGGAATGAGCACCGTGCAGGCCGTCTTCCATTCTGCAGGAACCACGCCGCTCTTCCAGGACTCGTTGATCTTGTCGGTCGGAAAGACGATCGTCAGGTCGTCGATGTTTCTTAGCATTCTGTTGGTGATTCCGTCCGGACCCGGCGCAGACTTGGGGTTGAGCGCGAAGATGGCCTGTCTGACCTCGGTAAGGCAGAAGTATTCGTCCAGCTCGGGGCGAGGAGGGCCTCGGTAGTCCAGGACGGCAGTCGCCAGATCCCCGTCTCGCCGGACGGGCTGGTACTTCTGAATGAGTTTGGAGACAAGTACGTTACTACATCGACCGTGTGAGACCTGGTGGCTTCGTGTAGGGCTCGGACCAACGTGATGAACAACCGACTGCGCGCAGCCAAGACCTTGGGGTCCATCCTGGGATCCCAAGTGTGCTGAAACAGACCGTTCAATACACCGTTTGCGACGGTCCTCGTTGTAATCATTACAGAGACGATCGACCTCTTTTAACAGCGAAGATGTTTAAGCCAGCCGTAATTTGTTGTTCGTGGTTCGTATCAAGAAACTTCTCAAGAAATAAAAACTTTCTTGCCGAGGCGGGATTCGAGCCCGCGTACCCACGGTCCCAAGGCGAAGCGTCGTAACCACTACGCTATACAGCCACGCTTGCAGAAGATGCATTTATGTGAACCGTATGATTGCGTTCGAGCGTCATCGTCTGCGTCCACAGCTGGCGCGTTCGCACGCTCGTGCTCTTCGAGGTGAAGAAGTGGTTTTGCGCGCTATGCTCGGCAGAGAGATAAAGAAAATGAGAGTGAGAGAGAGAGAGAGAGAGAGACGCATTTACGGAGCGGGTCTGCTGGAACGCGGTGTCGGCACTGCAACGCAGTGCGCAAGCTGCGCTATGCAACACGCAGTGACGGCCGTCAGCCCGACATGCGCAAAAATAAATTATCATCATCGTGAGTAATAAGATGAAAAGTTCGCGCGCACTTCCGGAACATGCTGGGCTACGATCGCCCAGCTTCGCTGTTTCAAGCATTGCGCGGCCGAGTGCAAGGTTAAGCGTTTTTCTGAACTAACAATCTTGGAATGCCAGCACGCGGTTTGCGACGGTCCTCGTAATTATTACAGAGACGACTGACCTCTTTCTGAGCTGACAATCTTGGAATGCCGACGTAACCCCTCTTCGCTGCAGAAGCTGACGATCGGCGCTATTATACACTTCTTAAGGGCAATATACTTATACCTAAAGACAAGCTTGTACTGAAGACTTTTGTACTAGCTTACGTTAACTTGTGTCGACGGCTTTGCGTGTGTGCACGGCTGTATGCGCGCAGTATCGCTTGACTCTTAAAGCGAAGTTGTCCTTACGTAGCCGGGTGAGTGTTGATGCTGTGGCTGCTGCGCTGGTTGGACAGCTAAGAGGAGGAGGGAACGGGAAGAAACCGTGTGCTGGAGGCAGTTAGAGGGCTGAGGAGAACAACAGCAGAGAAGAGGAGGTCTTAAGGAGGTACTCACTGAAGTCATCGAGACCGCCATATCGTTGTACGGCTAGCACGGTGAAAAGTCAATTCAATCTATTCCATTTTTTTTTACACTAAGAAATGGAGGAGGTCCGAACAAAATGTGAATCTTCGTTCACTTGACGGGAATTCGGGCCCCCCTCCCATGGCAAACAGCATGACATTCCCTGTTATTATTTACATGAAGAAACACACTCAATATGTGTAATCACAATTTACAGAAAAAAAAACGCACTAAAATCCCATCAATATTAAAAGAAGAGAAATAAACTGGTTCGCTAATATACACTACTTAAGAGAAAGAAAAAACTACACGTTATCTCGATTCGCTTTGGCAGCATAATGGAAGCCACGCGGAAGTTGTGAATAGGACAACAATATGACATATGTGACTTCACCTGATTGCACCCTATTGATTAACGCCCTGCGGTCGGTTGGCGCTGCAAGGGCAGCGCGTGTGTTACGTGCGTTACACCGACGCTCTGGGTTGGCACGTTAATTGTTATTACACAACGGAGATGGCTTCTAACGGGGCGGCGTGTCTGTCAGTGAAGGGTGATCGACGCAGCACGTGAAGATGCTTTGGCCAAAAGACTAGAAGACGCACACACACACACACACACACACACACACACACACACACACACACACACACACACACACACACACACTCACACTCACACTCACACTCACACTCACACTCACACTCACACTCACTCACTCACTCACTCACTCACTCACTCACTCACTCACTCACTCACTCACTCACTCACTCACTCACTCACTCGGCACAATGCCGTTTGATGCATTGCATAACTACTGTTTGTTCTTAGCTTACAGTTATAAATGTTAAAGATTGCGTTACCATGGTAAATTCTTATGAGAGCGACCTTTATACAATACGCTACAAATGCTCTACAATACGCTACATATGCGCTACAAATGCTTTATACTGCATTTGTAGCGCAGCCTGCTAATGCGTCGGGTTGCTGTCCTTGAGGAACCCTTGTGATGTGGGTTGGAGTCCGTTTAGCATCGCATAAATTGAAGGGGTCTGTCTAAAGATGCGCTAACCATTCGACGACTGACTACCCAGTGAGCAGGGTAGGTGAGAAGATGGTCAGATCGAAACAAACTGTAATGAAGAACAAGAGCGCACGGGCAAGGCCAGCCAAATCGTATATTCGATGCCTGCAGTGCAGCCCCTGAGCCAGCCGGAACGCCAGTGCTTGGCGCGATTGTGAGCCGCTCGGGTTTCCAGCTTTTCCTGCTCTGCGTCGCTTTAGTACAAAACAAACAAACAAGCATACACACATAGGACCTGTCAAATGCGTGAAGGGCCATAAGGATGCTAACGCATTAAAATAAAAGGGTGCAGTCCTTCATTTGCTGAAGCACCACAACAGATTGCGTTTGATCCGCTCGTATACAAACATCGCCTTTGTGTCGCTGGCGGGGCTTGGGAGAACCAGCTAGCCAAATTACGTTGTTGTTGCGTTCGACGCTGCAGCTCGAGCAGCAAGCCGTGAATTTGAACGCGTTTTTTTTTCCTCGACAGAGACTTTGTCGTTTGCGCGGCACTATACCCTTAACACCTATTCCCACCCCAAGTCTCTCCTACCCGAATGCCACGCACGTTGTTCTGCCGAGATTCGACTCTGCAGCCGCAATCAAAGTGACGCCGTGTCGAACGGGCTCCACTGTACCGATGAGGTCCAGGCCTAGTTCGCCGTGCGGCTACTTACGCTCTCCACACAGAGACGCGAAGTACAGCTGCACGTAATCACGGTTTCACCGGTAGTGGGTTCACCATATACACCACAGGGTGTTCGAACCCGCCACCTCCCAGCTTCGAAGGAACAAGCGTTCATCGCATGTTGTCACGAAGCTGGTGATTACTTTTGAGTTTGCGGATATATATGTGTCTGTCGGTGCGTCATTGTAGTGTTGCACATTCCCAGAGGCACATGCCTATGTACCCCAGTTGGTGTCAAAGACTTTCATTAAATAGCGGTACCTATCAAGTTCCGCATCTTACAGTGACCCATGTCGGCGTGGAAGAGGTTCGTTGAAGAGCGGCACATATGTAAACACTGCCACAAACTCACTGACCCATGTTGGTCCTATGGTTGGTTTCGAACTCTCTTACGTCAGCACGTCAGCCCGATGTGATACCCATCCGACCACTGACTACCCAGTCACCCAGGTATGCGGGAAAGCGGTTAGCTACAATCATAGATACAAACGTAGATAGATAGATAGATAGATAGATAGATAGATAGATAGATAGATAGATAGATAGATAGATAGATAGATAGATAGATAGATAGATAGATAGATAGATAGATAGATAGATAGATAGATAGATAGATAGATAGATAGATAGATAGATAGATAGATAGATATGCATAGCCCTCGGAAACTGCGTGAAGCACTCTACGAATGCTAATGCAATTAAATTTAACCAGGCTCGAGCAGAAGCCGTCGAAATCCCTGACGTCTCGCCAAGCTGCTGCGGGAACTTCAAGCCGGCGTCGTCTTACGATTTTGCGCCTTTTCTCGCTTACCGAGAAACTTCTCATGTTAAGAGAGGCTTCTTTGCTGTTGTGGAAGTGAGGTTTACTAATACAGCTAAACTTGGTTTTTCTCTTTAGTGTCGCTTTTACAAAGGGAATGAATGAATGAATGAATGAATGAATGAATGAATGAATGAATGAATGAATGAATGAATGAATGAATGAATGAATGATTTTATTTCGGAAAGCATGACTCGTGGCCCAAGTATGGAAAGGGGAATTGGAGAAAAGGGCTGGTACTGGGTACCCGGCAGCAAGACATAAGCAAGGGACATTTAGAGTATTAGAGAAAAACGAAGCAGGGAAGAAATTAGTGGAGCCGGATCCGTTACAGGCATTGGTAAATATACAAGGTAGATACGCAGGTTTTAAGGAAGACAGAAGGAAATTAGACCTGAACAAAATACTAGATTGATTAATATCTTGAGACTACTTGATTAGCTCAAGCAGGCTAGGTGGTTATTTGTCTCCACCTCATTTCGAAGGGAATGCCAATAAATCATAATCCTCATCATCATGATCATCATCATCAAGATTATTCCTATTTCTGAGGGAGAACCTCAGTCATGTGGGCGTACCACAGGAGCACCAGTGCCAACTTCGTGGCTTCGTTGCCTCTGGCACTGATTCATTCCTCATGGGAGTTGATGGTCAGGCCATACAGCGCCCTGCGTTGCTCTGCTGTGGTTGGACAGTCCCAGAACGGGTGACGGGTATTGGATGTTGCGTTTGCGCAGCCGTCCCACGCGTGCGCAGCCGTACCGATTGCGCATGCGTGGGCCGCGAAGCTTGGACCTACCGAGCCCGCACGGCCCATGGGCCTACTGTTGTAAGGTCACGTGATGTGCTGCGGTTGCCCGGGCGAGCAATGCGACGAGCGGAGTAAAGCACAGAAGACGAATTTCATTCGCAAAGCAGTTCATATACATAGATAGTCTTCACGTGACGTCGCGGTCGCAGAATCTCACCGTGAGAGTAGCTCAACACATGACAGCCATGATGACGTCAGTGCACCATATTATCATGTGTACCTTGCTTTGCTTTTCGACAGGACTGTTTTCCACCGCATTATGGCTGTTATCGATTTGCCTCTGGGCGCAAGGCGGGGCTTTTGTGCTGACGCGGTGTCCCGCTTTCTTTGTTCACGAAGTTTCTAGACTTGATAGTACCCCAAGATGGCGGCCAAGATGGCGTCACTGCAAACTATCGATACGATACAGTGGTTTACAAAAGACAGATGCGTTGGCCGGTCGCGATAGCGAGCGCACTATCAATGAAGGCGGTTGTGCAATCGCAAGCACTTTTTACAAACGAATAGCCTTGTCAATTCAGTGGCTAGTAATTTCTCTTCAATTGGTATTTGCTATTTAGAGAGAAGGGCCCTACAACGTTTGCACAGAGTTGTGGTAGACATGCTGAGGTGAAAAGCGTGGGTATTGAAACCACCATTTGAAGGCCCATCCACATTTTAGCTACGTACAAATGCATATGTACTAATTTTGAAGTTGATAATCTGAGAAGTGTGCACGTACTTTGTAGTCGACTGGTTGCATATTGTGCATGTACAATGCAGGCTACACTTGGATAGAACACCTCCTCAGTGTTATAAAAGTTTAGCTCCGCTTTTCTTTTTTAGAGAGGGGCCAGTGTTAGGTACCGGGCGGTGATGTATCAAAGGAAGATAGAAACTTTATTGGTGAAAAAAGCATATAGGGTTTGGGAAGTAGATGGTCGGAGTCCGCTAGTATAGGGCCCCGCTGGTTTTAGCCGCCCGTCAGACCTGATCCAGAAGAACCAGCTGCTCCTCCAGTTCGGAGCTGGACAGTTGTGCCTCCCACTGCTCCTATTTTAGGATTTTCGGTATGCTTAACTCTGTGTTAAGTGTGTGTGGCTTTTGTGTGCAGCCCCATGTTACGTGATGTAAAGTGGGGCTACCCTCGCACCACGGGCATTTAACCTTAGGGTACCGGTCAGGAAACATGGCGTTTGGTCTTTTCAGGTGCGGAAAAACACCCGTCTGTATTTTATTGCGATAGCGATTATATGGACACTCCAAAGCAGATTTCTGCCGTCGGCGTCGCCGTCGTCGTCGCCGTCGCCGTGAGGTTCCGTATGACGTCAATGGAGATGAAATCGTCGCCGCGCGCCTGCCGAACGCTGTATGTGCGAGTGAAAAGGCGCGAGGGACGCGCGCTTTCACGGGGAGTGAACCCACGGCGGAGAACAAACGCGCGTTCTGCGCCATGCTCCCTTAAGGGCTGCAGAAGTAGGCGTCTCTTTCCTCCTTTACAATCACCATATATGTAGAGCAAACGCGCTTTCTTCCGACGCTCGAAAGACCGTGCGGGGGGGGGGGGGGGGAGAGAGAGAAGGGAGGCGACGTTTAGCTGCGGCACCAAGTGCCTATTTAAGGCTCCGGTAACAGTCACCAACGCCGCACGCATTTTGTGCGAACGCGGGCAAAACACCGACGGCGTCGACAACAGTTCTGCGTGTGGCCGGTGCTGCTGCATGTCCAAGTTTATACAGCTGATAAAGCTACTATCATTACTCCGTATAGCTCTATACAAATTTGCTATCGCAATTGATGCTTCGCCTTTCAGGTGAAACTGCGACAACTTTTTTCAAGTATCCATTGCGTCCTCCCCGCTTAACTCTCTGTGGGAGCTCCGCTTTTCTTCTTTAGAGAGGGGTCAGTGTTAGGTAGCAGGCGATTATGTATCAAAGGAAGTCCAATATTTACGGCGTCGCATGTCTCAGCTACAATCACTGCTCGAATACTGATTACCTGTTTCGTACATCTCACAACAATTACATACTCTCTAGATGTATTATTACTTGTTACTCTTCTATGCTTGTGCCAGTTTCTTGGGTATGTTGCGCGCGTGCGTGTACAATGTATATTAAGGGGTCATTTCATACGTTGTCACTGTCATCTGGAGCAGAATGCTAGGCGTATGGCTCCAGAGAAACAACAGCAGGAGCAACAATTTTCTTTTTTTGAAATAGCAAAAAACGCACCGCCGCTACACATTCAGATGTACTTTCTAGAGCTTCAGTCGAAGTACTCTTGCCAGGAATTTTACACGTATGTCTCAAAGTCGCATGGCGCACCACATGAACGAACTTTTCAGAATAACCAACTTTTCCGAAATAGCTGTTTCAGAAGTTGACTGCTTATAGTTTCCATCTAAAAATATTTCAGTTGCACGAAGTTTCAGTACTACTGTGTGCGTGATTAAGTTTCCATGTCTGGTTTCAACGCGTCATGTCTGTCTT